>NW_022631538.1:0-56958 GCF_010015895.1 Lontra canadensis
TCTATTATGAGTAGCCTTAAAGGTATGACTACATTATGGTCATAAATGTTTTAAGGAACATATTCTCATCCTAAACTTTCTAGGGTAAGACAACTGTGGCTAACCTATTTTGGTGGTGATCACTGATAACCATAAGCAACTCTAACATAAAACAGGAAATCTGACTGTTAGGCTCACTTTCACATATGAAAGGCACACAATCTTAGCAGGTTTCTAAGGAAACCATATGTTGTACTTTCAGTGATGACCATCACTTTAGTCCACACGTTGGTAGAATACAATTTCCTTTGAAACACTTACTTTATTTGAAGTTCTTTCTGTTTACTTACTGACCTAGATGTCAGGCATTGACATCATGACTCTTCTACAGTTGAAATAACAGCCATGAAACTGGGAACAAATAAACATGTTCCTGTAGTTTACAGGTCTAGGAAAAGACATGTTAACTAAACTCATCTTCTTCTCATGTCCCCCCAAAAACCTCAATTAATATCACAGATGAATTAAGTTGACATTTTAAACTTGTCCCAATTGTGTTAAGTCCTTGGGTTGAAAGTCCTTCAACCCCCATCTTATGATACCCTGTTAAGTTCAGATAGGAACATGCCAGATGAATTACTCCAGTAGAATGTAAAGGTCACTACACCTACTTTAACCAACCTTATAGCTACTAACTTAACAAGCATATGCAGGCCTAAACATCCTTGACAACCCCAGGCTGAAGGGTTTACTTGGTCTAATAGACCAAGTACCTGCTTTAAAAGAATGCTGTGCTTTAGAAGAAGAATGCAGACTGCCTTATCAAAAAGAAGATAATTCAAGGATTAAAATAAGTTTGCTTTTAGTGAAATTGTGAACTTTTTGTCACTCGAGTGGGTTGTGTGTATACTAATATACACATGTCCTCCCTGAGCATTCAAACCACTAAGCATTCCCTCAAGTGCGCTCAATTTCTCTAACAAGTTTTGTAAAAATGCTGGCCATGAGACTGGACTGGTTTCCATTCCACCACAAACGAACTGGGGACTTTCTTTCCTATCCTAGCTGGCTGAGTTCCCTTAGTTAGAAGGGGTAGGAGTGACATAAAAATTCTTTTTGGTGTAAGAAGAAGAAATGATGACTAACCCAGAAATGGAAAACAATGATGATTCAACAACAAAGGGAGTATTCTTCAACAAAGACTACTTAACAAAGCCACAAGAACTTTGGGTCCACAATGTACCTAACAGATACATATCCCAAAGCTATCATTCCCCAAGTCTGATTAATCATAAATAACTGGGAAGCTTCTAAAAATACAATTTCCTAGAGGGAAGGCTAAAAACGAGCCCTGTGGTATTAGACAAGAATCAGAAGTCTCCATGGACAGATGCACAAATATCAATATGCTTATACGTGGACCAGAATGCACATTTAACATCCTAGCTTTCTCTGTTAAGAGGAATACTAGAATCGAGGACACCGTAGGTGCAATAAGCACACCTAGAGCCCAGATTTTGGTTTCTAAATACCATTCTCAAATAAAAAGGACCAGGGCTCCTTGGAGAAGTAGTTAATCCCAGGGCTGGAGTCAGGAAAATACAAGTTGATGCTGGACTATCTAATAATGCTAGAAAGTATGAAACTGTTCAAAATCAAGAGATTAGGGATATGTTAAAGGAACACAGGAGCTAACTTGAAAGAGCTCCCAATGGCTAGCACTAACACAATTTGAGGAACTAAATAGTGACAGTATTGGATTATTACCTACAGGATAAAATACTCATGAGTCCACATTGACGTAAGTTAATAAATAAGCAGGGAGAAGGGGCAGCTTTCTCTTAAAGATGAATTCCAATTAATACAGAATAAAAGAGAGAGAAAACCACTATTAGGGGCACCTGGGTGGCTCAGTTGTTAAGTGTCTGCCTTCAGCTCAGGCCCTGATTCCAGGGTCCTGTGTCCGGCTCCTTGCTCAGCGGGAAGCCTGCTTCTCCCTCTCACACTCCCCTTGCTTCTGTTCCCTCTTTTGCTGTGTCTTTCTCTGTCAAATAAATAAACGAAACCTTAAAAAAAAAAAAAAAAGAAAAGGAAAGAAAAAGAGAACCACTATTAGACCACAGTAGTAACTGTGGCATGCAATGGATGTTAAAAATAGAGGACAGAAGTTTGAGGAGAAACAGCACGTTTGTATATTCTCAAAGTCTTCCCCCAAGACACAGATTTACTACAAAAGGAAAAACATTAACTTTACAGTAGAGAAACTTGCCAGATACCACCTTAATCAAGTGAATCAGGGAAACTTTACCAGTAATAAAAGACATCACCATCACGGAACTCCTGATATGACATCATCTCTGTGGGATTCTTCCCCAAAATATATGACCTCCATCTAATTAGGAAACAGTATCAGACAAACTCAAACTGAGGGAAATTCTACAAAATAGCTGATCAGTACTCACTGAAAGAGTTAAGGTCATAAAACACAAGGAAAGACTGAGGAACTGTCAATGGCACACTACAGTGACATTACCAAATGTAAGTTGGGGTTTTGGATTTGATCCCAAAAACAGTAAAAGGACTTTAGTGGAAAAAATATAGAATAAAGTCTGTAGTTTAGTTTGTTTGTTTGTTTTAAGATTTATTTATTTATTTGACAGAGAGCACATGTGAGCGAGTGCAAGCAGTGGACATGAGGGGCAGAGGGAGACAGAAATCCCTAAGCGGACTCCCCGCTGAGCACGCAGCCTGATGCGGGCTCAATCCCAGGACCCTGAGATCATAGCCTGAGCTGAAATTAAGAGTTGAATGCTTGACTCGGGTGCTCTGTAGATTAGTTTTAAAAGCAAAACAATTCCTAGACTCCAATACCCCCTTTAATTGTCTGAAAAATTTGTTTTGTTTTTTTTGGGGGAGGGGTTGGTTGGTGTGTATTTGGAGTTCAGTAAGGGTTCCAGGGGTTGGTCTGACTTGGGAATCACTATCCCTGGCTTTCACTTGAATCACTGAGGAGCTCTGAGGAATCCTTATGACCAGGTCACTGCCCCTGGACTATAAGTACAAGCACTTTTTAAAGCCCCAATAGACCCCCAAATGGCAGCTTATCAAGCTGTGTCTGTGGACTACAGGCAAGGGAATCAATGCACAGTCCCCTCTTGAAAACCTCACTGCATGTGGAATGAACAGAACTGAAGGGTGTTCTTCCTATTCCTCTCTTGCCTCACTTCCCCTAAAGGAATTATTTTTCCAGTAAATTCTGAATTATCAGTCTATAAAGGTCATTACATCATGCTTTGTTAGAATATAAAAGATGACAAATGACTTTTATAATCTTAAGAACTACTCCTTGCCTCTAACTTATGGCCTATTTGTAGTTCAAGTGGAGTTCAAGTAAGTCTCAGAGAATGCAGTAACATTCTAGAGATTACACAGCTCTCCCTTCAGGTTTTCCTGGGATTCGCTTTAGCAAATGTCTGATAAAGGTCTTTTCTACATAGATACAGCCAGGATTAAGATAGTATACCAAGGGGGTGCCTGGGTGGCTCAGTCCTTAAGTGGCTGCCTTTGGCTCACATCATGATCCCAGAGCCTGGAATCAAGTCCCGCATGGGCTCCCTGCTCAACGGGAAGCCTGCTTCTCCCTCTCCTACTCCCCCTGCTTGTGTTCCCTCTCTCACTGTGCCTTTCTTTGTCAAATAATAAATAAATCTTTAAAAAGGGGGGGGGGGAATGGTTTCCCACATTTCCAAAGGAATTAAAAAAAAAAAAGTATACCAAGTTCTAAAAACAGGAATTTATCACAGAGTTAAAATGGTACTCTAATAAAATCAGATCAGTATACTACTATTTCCATCCTTTGAAAAATATCTTCCCTAAGTATCCTGGGTTAAGCAAAGTAAAAGAGCTCAATGATTCTAGATTATGCAGCAGGTTTTTCTAGAACAAGCAGCAAGAGTGAAAAATAACCAATAAGAACTATTTTCCCTTTTAATTAGATAAGAATGTATAACAAACACAAAAATTATCTACTCTAGAATTGGCATCTAAAATTTTTTCTTCAGGACAAATGGGTTGATTTTGAATATTTAATACCTAAGATGTGAATGTAAAATATTATATAATAAGATAAGCATTTTTCCCAAGAGGTAAGATTTTTATTTGGATCTTTTCAGACAGTTGTGTCCAAATCCTGTAGACTGGACCAACACCGGATTCATGTGACATTTAAAGACAGTGATGGGATTCCATCTTGTCTTTCCTATGCACAAAACTGCCTGACCAGCATCTGGATCACATCTGCAATACTGGGATCATCCCAACCAACTGCGTGAAACAGCTCAGCTAACTGGGAGTATGTAATCAGAACAAAGTATGTGGGCAAACTAAAAGAGGCAGCATTTATATAGACATTTGCTGAAATCTGTCCAGTTGTGTTACTCCCAAACTCAGAGCAGCAAATACCTCAGACATATTAGTAAGTGAAAAACTAAATTGTCCACATCGATCAGAACCAGAGTGGTATAATCTATATTTGAATGAAAAGAACTGTTTTCTTTAAATAAACAGTTCAGTCATGCACTCTTCAGTATTATGGAGTAGTAGTGTGTATGCATGTCTCTAAGTCATTTCTGACAACAGATAGGGGCATAAATATAAAAATGGATAATAAATTATTTTCAAAAAGCCTAGACACATTTCTGGCCACAGCCTCTATGCTACTCTCCACAAAATTCCTGAGCTCATCTGTGGCATCCAGATTAAAGAGACAAATGAGCTGTGAAAACAGATTCTAGGAGAATTTACTCCCCCAAACTCCCTACCTAGTAATACCACCACATTTCTGAGAGGAAATAAAATTCTATGCAACTAAATACTTAAAGTTTTGTGAACACTCCTGATGCTGGATTGGAGGAAAAGTGCTTGGTTTTGGACCCATTCACCTAGTGCTATTGAATTTTGAGCAGCAGGAAGTAATGACAAAATGTGCTAAGTGTGGGGGGGATTAAGGGGAGGCTTCATCCCCACTGAAGATTTCCTAACTCCGCATGAACACTGCCCCAAGCCACATGCCCCGCCTACTGGGTGACTTGCTATCTTCTACCACCGTGTTTGTTAGTAAATCTTGCTATAAATAATACAAACATGTAAAATTCTCTCTTAAAAACAAAAACGCTTTTTTACTTGACCACACTAACACCCAGGTCCTCTGATACAGCAGAGGGACAAGGATGGAGAAGCACTGTCCTCTTGCTTCCTGGAGTTCCCTGCAGCTGGTGAGGACATGCAGACACAAGGTCAAGTTCTCATTTCTGCCCCATTAGCAGGTCTCATAGCCTCTGTGCATGAGGTTCTCATCTCTAATAAGAATACCCACATGCCACCTAGAGTCTCCACACACACAGACTTGATTCTAGAAGCACTTCCTAGGATTCCAAGTTTGGCTAAGCACTCCTGTAGTACATGCCACCCTAATTTAAAAATGCAACCAAGGTAGTTTAAAACAAGTGGTGGAAAATAAGGCCAGCAGATTATTCTGGAACTTCAGGATATTAAAATATGAAATAATGTGGCCTTTTCCTCAACAAAAGGAATTATCTACACTTGTTTAAAAATTATGGAAACTTCTTTTTCAATTCCTAATTTCTAACAAAGCACAAAAGTCGTCTCGTGTTTTTTAAATTATGAGATTTATACATTTATGTTCCAAACACATAAAATCATCTCTTTTCAGATGGAGACATTCACCCAGGCAGTATATGAATAGTAAGGAATGTCAGGGTCACTGAGGGCTTGGACTCTGAAAACTAGGTTTTTCCCTCTCCCCTGTGCCCCACCCCAAACACGCACACAGACACACCCAAGTTATAAAGTCTAACTCTCAACATCATCAGTTCAGCTTATTAAGCAGATATCAAATCTAGCGTCCCTAACACTAGCCATTCAGAAAATCAAAGTTTCTCTTGGAGCAAGGAGGTGACTCATGGGACTTCGATGTTCTGACATTAACATAAAAGGGAACTGTTAGTAAAAGGCAGTCTAATTGAATACTTGTTAACCTCTCTCTAGAAAACACCAAAATCAGGAAGCATAAGAACTTCTTCCTGAGATAGGTGTTTTGTGTTTGTGTGTTACTCAATAAAAGAATTTTTGTATGTTTCATAAAGATTCAGCTATATCCACTATTCTCCCTTCTGACCTTCACAAGAAATATGGATGAATCCGTATATACATGTACTCTATACTATTAAAAAGGAAATTTCAAAAGTAAATTGCTTCTCTCTGTATATCTGACTTCCATTCATATTCAAACAATGTTCAGTTCCATCAGTTTCTGAGAACTCCGAACAAGTACTGTCATTAACAAGTACAAAAAGCAAAAAGCACACAAATGTGATAACATTTTTAAAGGTGACAAAAATTTATATAACTTTAAAATCAACCTGATTATGAGCCACAGATTTTAGAAATTATCTGTTTTTTACACTTGTTTTCATAAAAACATATATCCTTAATTTCCTAAAAAATACCTTTACCTCATGGTATTTATTTCAGATTATTTTTGAAGGAAAAGGTTCCACAGGTAGAGTTAAATTATATTGTCCTTAATTTACCTGATTTTATTTCCTTAACGCTGACTTCTAGAACTTACACTTTTATATGATTTTGTATTTTGTCCAGATTTAAAAAAAAAAAACAAACCTCAATTTGCATTTTCCCTGCATGTCAAGCTTATAATATTTGTCTGCAATTATAGGAGAAAGAAAGACTGCAGTCACTCTTTTGTATCATATATCAGAATAAAATGCTAGTTTCAAAATATTAGTTCAGTTTTCAAACAATTTTGGCTAGGATAGTAAAAACCATAAAACTTTTTAATGTTTTTTATTCCTCAACTACTGCACTTAGAAGCAAAAATATAAAACCAGACACACTTAGTTTGATACCTAGTTTTAAAAGAATTCTGTTTAAAGCAGCAACCTCACTTTTTTCTAGGCAGAAAGTTATTTTTCAAATAATAAATAGAAAAAAGTAAAAAGATGGTGTAGCATGAATGAGGGAGACCAGGTACCAAATATTTCTGCTGAATGTAACATTAAAAGTTAATAAAATCCATTACAGTGCTACATTTTCCAAAGAAAAGGTATTAGCCCTCTTCACTCATTACTACCCAGATTGAGCAAGCAAGCAAAGGCAACAGGATATTGGGGCATGTAACTCACCAGGATACCAGTAGGGGCCTTCCCATGGTAAACACCTTCAGTTTTACTTAATGAGTCTTCATAAAACTTCTCTTCCTCCTCCTCATATTTATTATCATCTTCTAAGTAAAACATCTTAAAACTGAACTAGCTTATCAAGCATGTCTTTTTTTCAGAAACAAAGTTACAGTCCTAAATTATCAAAACAGAAAGCCGCTCTGCTGACAAACTGAGTGTAAACTGTTTGCCGACACAGTAATATGGTTAAAACTGAAAGGAAATGGTTCTTAAAAAAAAAAAAAAAAAGGCAATACATACACGACTTTACCAATAAGATTTGCTCAAAACGCCTCAACCCCTTCTCTCTGAAGGAGATAAGGAGGGGCATGGGACAGGCTGTGCCATGTGTTTACACTGATAGGTACCAAGTCCTGCCCAATCACATGACGGTCACTGAAGCTTCCACCACACAGGACAGGGATTGAGTTAATGATTCTCCAAATCAATCACAACCTCATTTTTAGAAATAAAAGTTATACATATAGAGAAGTAATCATTCAAGGGAAAATAGTTTACATATATTTTCTAAGCATCAATAAGCTTCTCTAAGACAGCACGTTATAGATGCTTTATAGAATTCAAAAACAATTTTTTATCTTATCGGCATGACTCAATATATTTTCACAATTCTGGATGGAAGACAGCCTGTTCAAGCCCTGTAAATAATGAAAAAGTTATAATAATAAATTATATGTTAATATTAATGATGGCATTATAAAATATTAACATATAATACTAAACAATTTAATTTTAAGAATATGACACTGCAGCATTGTAAAATTCAAACATTCCTGGTATTTCTGTCTTTCTATAAGTCAACATCTAGTAACTTCAGGTGAATTTTTCTAAAACTCAAAAACATACTTAACACACATGGACAAAACATGTTGTTTTTAATTAAAAATTATACTATTTTATTCAATACAATTGTCTGGGGTTGCGCTGTTCATTACAATGTGGCTATATCTGCAATACTGCCTGAACCAACTGAGATGAGTTGTAAGCATAAAACACACAAAATGTGTGTGAAATAATCTAATTTTTTATATAGGTACATGTTAAAATGACAATATTTCAGATGTACTGAGTTAAATAAGATATATTCTTAAAATTAAATGCTTTTTTCTTTTTACTTTATGCAATTTAAAGTTACACATAGGACTCCCATTATATTTCTTTTGGACAAAGCATCACCTAAGGGCCCGGAGACAACCTTGAGAACAAGGAGGAGGAAAAAAGGACATTCAGCCAAAGTTCTACTAATGAAGAAATGAAGATGACAGGGTTTTTCATCATCCCATAAAAGCATTGAGTTAATTCATCAACAATATGCTAGCTGATCCTCACAAATTCAATGATGTTCAAATTACTAAACTTTTTCCTCTACTTCTATACATCACAAAAAGCCAGTATTTACAAGTGTCTGACCAAGTAAAGAGAGGCTGGTAATGTTTACTAGAGCAATATCCTACAAAGAAACATATAATAAAAATACTAAATGGCAGAATTAAGAACAAATTTCACCAATATGAGAAACGGCAAAAAATTTATCTTGCCTTTGGTATGTTATACTGCTTGCTGCCCAGCCTACTGGACATTAACGTGAGCCTGCAGTACATCATCAAAGTGCCCATGGTGCTTGTGATCTAACTCAGTATACATCAGGTAACACAAATTATTCCTTTTAAAAGTGATTTTTTTTTTTGGTCTAAATATTACACAATTTGTAACAATTTAAACCTTTCCCTCCATGTCCTATTGCAGTTCTGGATCCCCAGCATCAGAAAAACTGATATTGGGGGGTTGCCAATGGGAAAATAATAAAAGGAGAAATAAGACGTCAGGGACAAGGGGAAGTAAAAGAGAACGAGAAAGAAGATTAAGGAGAAACTACATAAGAAGATGAAAGGGGGAAAAAGGAAGAGCAGAGGAAATAAAACTGGAAAGAAATGAGAAAATATATAGATGGAATGACTGGAGAAAAAGAAAACTGTTAAGGAGAAGGGCAATTGGAGGGATAAAGATACAATGAAAAGAGAAAAAAAACTTTATCCATTTTAAAAGTGAGTCAGCTGAGGGGTGCCTGGGTGGCTCAGTTGGTTGAGCGTCCCACTTTTGGTTTTGGCTCAGGTCGTGATCTCAGGGTAGTGAGATTGAACTGCCTCAGGCACTGTGATTAGCAGTGTCTGCTTGAGATTCTTTCCCCTTTCCTTCTCCTTCCCCAAGCTCCCACCCCTGTGCTCTCTCTCAAATAAATCTTTTTAAAAAAGTGAGTAAACTGAGGCCCAGCAAGACATCAGGAATTTAGTCTAAGGTCCACCCACTTAGACCCAATTTCTGGTTCAATGCTTTTTTGCATGATGCCAGGTTAAGACCAGAAGACAAAGTGCTAGGGAAAGGAGAATGAGGGTCAACCAGAAGAAAAGATAAAGAGCTAACAAGAGAAGAGAGGCAAGAGCCAAAGGTTGATGGGTACGAACTCTCTTCAGGCAAACTTCACCTCAAATGCCTCTTACAAAACAAACAAGCTCTAGGCCAGTCACTTCAATTTCCTGCTAGTCTTGGTACTGACTGTTTCACTGTTTGGACTGATGACTCACAGAATGTTCTGATTGCAAGAGAGCATGCACCATGGACCCGGATATGGTGAGCTTGTTTTCCAAACACTGATTTTGTAAGAGCTACACACCTCCAGTTTCCCCCTGTTGTGATCTGTGGATAATGTTGGTACCTGACATTCTGGTTCTGGCCCATCATTTGAGTGGTGGCACTCTTTGGGACTCAGTCAATAATAGTTAAAAAACCACAACCAATAATTCTTGATCATCCATATGGTTTTTCAAAGAAAAACGCTTCCGTACTGTCAAACTTTTTGTCTACAACCAAATATAATAAATGGTTAAATATCAAGAAACACAACTTTTTACTTTTAGACAGCTTCTTTAATAACCTTAAAAAAAAAAAAAAAAGCATTAAGTAGAATTTGGAAGTCTTTTTTCCTAGACTTAACCCTTTCCAGAAAAAAGTCTAGCTTAAGGAAATAAACAAAGCTAAAATGCTAGTAAAATACATTTTTTTTTTTTTACTAGTAATCCTGTAAGTATATGAGACCAGGTATTAAAGGGCTTTTTAAGAAGACATAAAAATTAACTTAAAACTTCCTAACCTGAGATTTGCTTATCCGAGGTTGAGCTACATTGGTTCAATAGAAGTACTTACACCACAAGTTATATTCAGACTTTAAGACAAGAATGAAAATAATCTACACCCCGCAGTGGTCGGACTGTAGAATAGCCACTTATTTCTACTGAATTACCAATGAAGAGGTAAGAATGCTAAAAAGTTTCAATTAGTATAAAATCATGATGAAAATATTTTTTAAAGCCTCAGTACAATGAATTCATAATCTATCATGACTGTTCTACAGTAAAGGAAGTAACTCAAGTACATCTCTATATTTGCAAGGGCACTCATGACAAAGAGACCCAAATACAAAGGACCAGAGCCCACCTGAAACAGAGTTCTTGAGCCAGATGGCTCTCTTATCTACACCAATGAAGTTTTCCTTCCTGTATCTGGAATTACTTATAATTCACTGTTAACTTATGAAAACGAAAGGAACTAATGTGTTTTCTTCAAAACCAAGAGCAAAATTCCTCTTGATAACACTGAGGTTTTTCAAACATTTGAAGGTTAACTGCTTATTGGGTAATGGCTACCTAGTTTACTCAGGCTCCAGTGTCTCATTATATCCTCATACAATCCCCAAAACTCTTAACAAGGGTAGCCAGTGACTGTTCATTTGAGTTGTGAATTAATGAAAAATCAAATGCATATAGGTCTTTTCAGGAACAGAGGAAGAAAAAATAGGAAGGGTCTCCTGAGGCCCACCTTGAAGTATTTTTTCAAAGATAATCTTGAAACATTTATTTTTAACCACTAAAATTCAACATACTTTGCATTCTACTCTGATACATACATTTTTTTTAGTATAAAAAAAGATGAGGGGTGCCTGGGTGCCTCAGTTGGTTAAGCAGCTGCCTTTGGCTCAGGTCATGAGCCCAGGGTCCTGGGATCAAGCCCCGCATCGGGCTCCCTGCTTGCTGGGAAGCCTGTCCCTCCCCCACTCCCCCTTCTTGTGTTCCCTCTATTGCTGTGTCTCTCTCTGTCAAATAAATAAATAAAATCTTAAAAAAAAAAAAATACAGGTATTAGCTGATACTTGTCTTCCGGCTCTCTTCCTCCATCTATATAAATGAATATGATAGACCCTCAAGAGATAAGTGTACAAAAGGACATAATCAATTGTCATCCTATAACCACAACTACCACAGTGAGAACCTGCTCAAGTTTTACAGCTGCTAGATGAAGAGGCCAGAAGATAATAAACCAAGGCCTGACTCCAGAGCCTTTGCTTTTAACCATATCGTTAATGTTTAGTTTATAACTTGCTTGCTATCCTATTACCAGGCTTAAAGAAAATACCACCCAAGCAACTGCAATTATCATTTTAATAAAGAATCATATTGAGCACTGCTGAGAAGAGTCATCCTGGTAGGACAGATGGGTGAAAGTATAAATTATCATCTGTAGCCTTAAATGGGCCCCTAATGGAATCTGGCAATCCCGTGATAGGCTTGCTCTCCCAATTTCTCTTTCTTTTTCAAATCCACATGTTTCTCAACTTGACTGCATCTACTTCACCCTTCCCTCCCTATCAGAATATGCACAAGTTCATATTCTTGTATGCAGATTCATTTATGTTCTTCAGGAAATGAATAGCAAAATGGCTAAATTACATTGCTATGACAATGATAAGGAATTTACTTTTATGACATTAAGAAACATCTATGTCATAGCTAATTCTCTTCCAGATTTTATTCAACTGTCTATATTTAAGCTAAAATGAAAACAGAACTCTTAGACTGTCTTTCAGAAATTGAATCTACCTACTTCAATCTAAAGTTCCCCTAAAATGTATAAGAAGAAAATGCAACATTGGTACCCAGATTTATACATGACAATAGTTATATTTCACACATACAAGCAAATGCAATGCTAAGATGGCAGGATTAGTTGCATTTTCCATTGAGGGTAAAGCCTTAAGTCAGCTTTGCTATTCTTAGAGGTTAAATGCTGGTTAATGTCTAAAATTTAACCTTGCAATGCCAGGACAGGAGATGATCCAAGAAAGCGAAGAGGAACATTAGAAGAAATGTTCCTCTTTTAAGGACACAGCACCAGTGAAACAGTTTATGATATTTTATAACCACCCCCCCCCCCGTTGCAACATACTTTATAAGGCTCTCTGAGGAAAAGGATATTTAGTTTGTGTAAAAATCACTAGCCTTTGCTACAAATTAATTCTGCTCAAGCTTTTAATGTATACTATTTAATCACAAAGCTTCAGGATATGAAAAGAAATAAAGCAAACAAAGGTAATCAAAGCCAAATGTTCACAAGAAATCATATGGCAAACTAGTATTTATATTGAAACCATACAAGAAAACACAATACTAGCAGCTTAGCATTAGTTATCTAGTATTTAACTGAGTCATACTCTAGAGCTAGTCCCTTGCATATGTTATTATCTCTGATCTATACAACTTCTGTGAAAGACTTGCTTTATCCCTATATTTGCAGATGAAGAAAGAGACTCAGAGATTATATGATATATTCAAGGTTACTTGAATATATTTACTTATTTATTTTTATATATTTTTATATTATTTAGTATTTTTTATTTATATATTATTTTTATTTACTTATTTATTTACTTATTTCCAAGCTTTAAGATGTCTTCTATAGTACCTTCTAGGACTTAATACCTAGGTTGGAATGCAGATTTAATGTGCTAGGTGTTTTTAAAATCTCAAAAAAAAAAAAATCTAGAAGAATAAAATATCTTTAGGAATAAATTTCATCAAGGAGGTGAAAACTTGTATATTTAAAATTACAAAACATTGCTGAAAGAAATTTAAAATGACCTAAGTAAAAAAAGACATCTCATGTTCATGGACACGGACTTAATATTGTTAAAGTACCATCCAAAGCAATCTACAAATTCAACACAATCCCTACCAAAATTTCAAAACACTTTTTTTTTTTTTTGGCAGAAATATAAAGTCAATCCTCAAACTGATATCGAATTACAAGGGTCCAAAAAGATCTTGAAAAGGAAGAACAAAGTTCCTGATTTCAACACTTACTACAAAGTTACATTAATCAAAACAGTCTGGTACTGGCATAAAGACAGACCTACAGACTAATGGAGTAGAACGGAGTCCAGAAATAAACCCAAACAACAATTGCCAATGATGTTTTTTAAAGATTTATTTTGAGAGAGAGCAAGCATGTGTGCAGGGGAAGGGGCAGAGGCAGAGAGAGAGAATCCCAAGCAAACTCTACGCTGAGCACAGAGCCCAATGCAAGGCTTGATCTCACCACCCTGAGATCATGACCTGAGCTGAAATCAAAGAGTCAGATGCTCAACTGAGTGAGCCACCCAGACACCCTGATGGCCAATGATTTTTGATAAGGGTGCCAAGTCCATTCAATGGGGGAAAGAAGCCTCTTCAATGTATGGTACCAAGAATGGGATTTCCACATACAAAAGAATGAAGTTGGACCCCTACCTCACACTGCATGGAAAAATTAACTCAATATGGACCAAAGACCTAAAAGTACACAATGTTTATAAGGAAACATGGAGTAAATCTTCATGACTTTTGATTTGGCAAATGACTGATTCTTAAGACATGACACCAAAAGCAAGAGTAACAACAGAAAAAGGAGATAAAAGGGATTTCACCAAAATTTAAAGCTTTTTTTGTATTAAAGGACATTATCAAGAAAGTGAAAAGACAAACTACATCATGGGCGAAAATATCTGCAAATCATGTATCCAAATAAGGGTTTAATATCCAGGATATATAAAGAACTTCTACTATCAAAAACAAAAAGAAAACCCAATTAAAATATGAGCAAAAGCCCTGAATAAGTAGCTCTCCAATGGAGATGGTCAATAAGTACATGAAAAGATGCTCAACATCATTAGTCATTACAGAAATGCAAATCAAAACTACAGTGATCATTTCACATCTGCTAGGATGGCTACAAAAACAAAATGAGAAAAAAAGTGTTAAAGATGTAGAAAAACTGAAATCTCTGTGCAACTGGAACCTGATGGAAATGTGCAATGGTGGTCTCATTGTGGAAAGTAGTCTGGCAGTCCTCAAAAAGCTAAACCTAGAATTACTCAAGCAACTCCACTAGATATATACCCTAAATAACTGAAAACAAGGACTCAAAGACTGTAAATCAATATTCACGGCAGCATTTCTCATAATAGCTCTAAGGTGGAACCCAACTATACTCTTTAGCATACCCTTCTTTAGAGAAAATGTGCGCATCATCAATATATGTGTATATCCACACAATCATGAATCTAATTTTGAGGTTTGAGGATCTGCTAGAACCCCTCTATGGCTGGTATGTAGAATCTAAGTAAAGAATCCCTGATTTTATTTATTTTTTAGAAGTTATTTATTTATTTGACAGAGAGATCACAAGTAGGCAGAGAGGCAGGCAGACAGAGAGGGGGAAGCAGGCTCCCAGCTGAGCAGAGAGCCCCATGCAGGGCTCGATCCCAGGACCCTGACATCATGACCTGAGCTGAAGGCAGAGGCTCAACCCACTGAGCCACCCAGGCGCCCCTAGAATCCCTGATTTTAATCCAAGCTGCTGTTTGAAAGATGAGAACATTAAGGTACTGAAAAATTAAATTACTTTCCAGCTGAATTAGATAAAACATGCTCAATCTTTGTAATCTAAAGGCTTACATCACACAGTAACAGGCCTTGAAATGAAACAGTATAGAGTATATGTAAATGCATGCCGTTCATTCATTCAGGAGGGATGGTGCTATGGAAATATTCATCTAACAAACATTTTTCCAGTGTCTACTATACATAATGCCAGGCACCAGTACTGCCTTTATCCCTGGTCAAAAGGAGTCCCTGCCCCAGGCCCTGCACTTTACAAAGCCCTGCATACCACAAACCCCAAATAAAAAGACTGCATTTGTTCTTTTTCTTTTCAGATCTCTAGAGAAGTTTTTTAAAAAGATTTTATTTATTTATTTATTTATTTGACAGAAAGAGAGCGAGCGAGAGCACACGTGCCAAAAGCAAGGGGAATGGCAGCCAGAGGCAGAGGGAGAAAGAGGCTCCTCCCAGAGAAGGGAGCCCAATTCAGGACTTGCTCCCAGGACCTCCGGATCATGACCTGAGCTGAAGGCAGACGTTTAACCAACTGAGCCACCCAGATGCCCCCTGAAAGTCTGTTTTGTTTGTTTGTTTTTTTAAACAATTTACCTAACAGAAGAGAAGCATAAGCCAAACTGCCCCTCGACTTGTACCTCCAGCTTCCCAAGCACATATGTGCTAGTGCTCAGTCTCTGTGACAGGATGTGTGACAACACTGAGAAACAGCTAATGGTGGGAATGTTGGACAGTCCATGGGGGTGACTGGATTCATAGCTTTTAACAATTCAGACCAAGGTTTCTCAACCTTGGCATAGGGACATTGGTCAGATCATTTTCTTCCAAGGTGTGAAGGAGCACACTACCCTTATCTCCAATCACTAGATGCCAGTACCACTCTTCCCATTTGTGGCAACCAAAAATGTCTCCAGTCATTTCTGAGTGACCTCTGGAGGCAAAATTCCTTCTAGTCGAGAACTACTGGTTTAGACAGATGGTATGTGGCCCTGTATTTGTATGCCTGTGCTGGCTGGGCCCTCACAAATGTTAGGAGTGAGCCAGTCAGGCACGTAGCCTGGGCTTTGAATTTAGACCAATAGAATTTGAAATTACATCTCTACTACTTACTAAGTATCTCCAGTACTTACCCTTTCTTTGAGCTTCAGCTCAACTGGAGCTTCCTATGACCCCTCCATAGAGTTGGAATCACCAAACTTACCACACAGGACTGCTTCTAAGACTTAGCTTCTTTCTTTTCATTAAAATGCAATGTATTGAATACTTTCAAGACCTATGCCACACAGGTGCCTAACGTAGACCTCAATCCCTGCCATCCAGGAGCTCTTTACTGAGGAACACAGAATGTAAACAAATGACTTATGATCTAATTCCTACTTCATTCAACAGCTCTTTTTTTATCTCTTTGTTTTAGCTTTCGATACTTTCCTCCAATTCCCTAAGGCCCACCCCTTGGCATCCTTGTTCAAATAGTATTATTCATATTCCATCCCCAAATAGCCAAAATAAGACTAACATGGATCAGAAGAATCCTACGGGTATAGGGAATGGACTTAAGATAAAAACTGTTAGATCCAGCTACCCTAGACCTCTACACTACATTGGGTTCAAATCAGACCAGCCTCCCTAAGGCAACTTCCTCAGTGTATTTCTGTCTTCCAAGTTCTGGTGTAAAACTGTTTAGTCACATTAACACCCTATCTAACTCTATTTAACATGAAGACTGTCTTTTAAATTAAATACTTCTGAAGGCTATAATAAATTGATTCCATCGATATGCTCCTTTCTTCTTTTTTTCTGAAAGATCTTTAAATTTAGTCACTACACAAGATAAAAATCAGTATCATTACTATACAGTCACAACTCTTAAACAGCAAAGATTATTATTCATCTCTCTGACATGCACGATCCACCGGATGCTATTCTAAATGACTTCTGGCCATTTTGCAAAGCCTTACCTACCTTGAGGGGTAAAGACCTTCCACTACTGAGCATAAAATGATATATTTCAAGACTGAAAGCAACTTAAAAAGAAAAAGGTGTTCCAAATGTTTTAAGAATGACAGGATCATTGAAATGCACATATCGCACTAAAGTGGGCAATGTACATTTATGATTGAATAAATTTTTAGTCATATTCCTTCACAGTTACATTTTTTTACAGAAGCATCAACAGTTTATTATTCATTTATAATGGGATGGAAAACTGAAAACTTGTATTAGATCTTATGCGTGAACTTCAAACTTCATAATATGTTGTCTTTTTTATTTAAACAGTATTTTTCCTCGTGAATAATTTCCATCAATTGTCATTATCTATCACCCCCATCCCAACAGGCACTGTGAGGATGCAGGAAAGAAATGACTATTTATTTGCTCACATCCCAGGACAGTCTGCAGGTATGCGTCTATCAGAAACCATACATATATCCCAGAACAAGTGAACCACATCCATTTCACATCACACAGAGAGCATCATTTGTTTTTCAGAAAACTTACAGGCACAAGGTTCTCGAAATTGCCTACGAATTTCAAAGCTGAATGTTAACTTTTGCATGAGAGATACCCGATTCAACATTTCATGAATATGTACACTTCATTTTTGGAGCTTATATTTTCTGAACCTAACTGAAATTCAAAGGGTTATTAGTGAGGTCAAAGCTATAGCAATCACCTATGGGGCACCATCAAAATGCCAAGCCATTTCCTGCAAGCTGGTGCAACCACTCAGGAAAACAGCATGGAGGTTCCTCAAAAAGTTGATAATAGAGCTACCTTATGACCTAGCAATTGCACTACTCGGTATTTACACTAAAGATACAAATGTAGTGATCCAAAGGAGCACGTGCACCCAAATGTTTATAGCGGCAATGTCCACAATAGCCAAACTATGGAAAGAACCTAGATGTCCATCAACAGATGAATGGATAAAGAAGATGTGGTATATATATACAATGGAATACTATGCAGCCATCAAAAGAAATGAAATCTTACCATTTGCAACGATGTGGATGGAACTAGAGGGTATTATGCTTAGCGAAATAAGTCAATTGGAGAAAGACAACTATCATATGATTGCCCTGATATAAGGAAGTGGAGATGCAACATGGGGGGCCTGGGGGGTAGGAAAAGAATAAAATGAAACAAGATGGGATCAGGAGGGAGACAAACCATAATAGACTCTTAATCTCACAAAACAAACTGAGGGTCGCTGGGGGAAGGAGGGTCAGGAGAGGGTGGTGGGGTTATGGACATTGGGGAGGGTATGTGCTATGGTGAGTGCTGTTAAGTGTGTAAACCTGGCGATTCACAGGCCTTACCCCTGGGGCTAAAAATACATTATATGTTTATTAAAAAATTAAAAAAAAAAAAAAGCCAAGCCATTTCCCTACAATCCTTCAGGGTACCATGAGGAAATCAACACAGTGCCACAATTCTAGTTAAAAGTGACTTCTGCTGCATACAGTTTGACCAACCTCACACACTGCATCAACTATCTTTCAGTGACTCCTGTAGGTAGAGAGAAAAATCTTCCCTGATTACTGGTAGCATACTGATAAAAAAGAAAGAAGGGGGAAAAAGTGCCAATCCATCCACTTACATAACTGAGTCATGAAAGTGACCAGCTCCAGTAACACATATTCAGTTTTTAACAACGCTTGTAATCTCTCTTGCATTTAACTCTCAGGAATGCAGCAACCCCCTGCCTGTTTCCCAGGGAAACAGGTTTTAGATCAGGAAGCACAAATTCACCAGTTCTCCATTCTTCTCTTTGGAACTGCCTGGGTCTGTCTCACTTAAACAGAACAGGACAACCATGAGGTCAAGAAGCAGGGATATGAACTCCTGTGCAGCCATGCAGAGAACATGCTCCCAACTCCAGGAATCCCATACTGGTGTCTGCAGAGGCTCCTGGGGAAACTGGGAGAGGCTGTGGAGATGGATGAGAGTCTTCCACCAGAAGCCAATTAAAACACTGCTTTCAAATTTCAGGCCTTGCTTTATTGAGAACTACTACTGGGACCCTAGTAGAATTTTCAGAAATGTTAGCGGGGAACCGCCATCTCCCAGCCTGGGGGGACATCTGGGGGGATAAAGGGAGAAGCTGTGGAGACAGCAGCCATCGCCAACTACACCACTACTGTTAAGAGCCATCCATCACTCCAGTTTGAGCTATAGCCTAGTTTTATGTAGCTCTGCAAAACAAATGCCAGGTAAGGCTGTACCACTGTGTTATAACAAGCGGGCTTGTACACTGAGCTACTGCAACAAGAGAGAAGGACCTCCCCAAGAGCAACAGGAACTCAGTGAAGCAACATTTGGAATGTTGGGAAATAAAGCTTACTTCTACTCACTGACCTGTTTAAAAGCAGTGTCTACTTTAACATGTTAGGCACTATTCTAGATTCTGAGCTGAGATCAAGCAGTGAACCTGGCTGATGAGGTGCCTGCTCTCACAGTACTTAGATTCTAACAGAGAAAGAGAGACAAGAAATTTAAAAAAAAAAAAAAAAAAAAAAAGGGACATCTGGGTGGCTCAGTCAGTTGGGCATCTGCATTCAACTTCAGTCATGATCCTAGGGTCCTGGGATTGAGTCCAGCATCGGGCTCCTTGATCAGTAGGGAGCCTGTTTCTCCCTCTGCCTGCTGCTCCCTGACAAATAAATATAATACTTAAAAAAAAAAAAAAATTCCAGGCTGGGATAACTATTATAAAGGAAATTAAAGAGAGTGATGCTGCCAGAAAGTAATGAAGGGTAGGAAAGGCTAAAGCTTCAGCCCTTACTTTAGGTAAAGGGACTGAGGAACCAAAACCAAAAAAGATGTATGACAGAACTCTTAAAACCAAACAAACTCAACCCAGGAAGGCTCAGATCTGAAAAACAAAGAGTGCAATTAACACAGAAGACAGCATCGGAACCTGGCTAAGTCATTATATACTTAATATTTACTTTCTCCCCAGACACTGCTGTAATCATGTTGCTAACCTCCAAACTACTTTAGAAACAAAGCAAGGGTGGCAAATTAGGTGACTCAAATACTAAGTAAACATTCAGGAAACCAGCAGAAATTTAACAGTCACATGAATCTGGACAAAAATCGCCAACTTCAATCCAAAAATTACTTCCTGAGAGTTGCTTTCTGATCTTCAGTGAAGACAGATGTGATTAAGAATCTTTATAAATATTAAGGTACCTACACATTCTGATGAATACAAAAGATGTCATATACTTAATCTTCACTCCCTCTTAAAACCCAACATTCAGAGTTGAACTGTGTCCCCAAAACTGCTAAGTGGAAGTTTTAACTCTCAACATCTCAAAATGTGAACTTATTTGGAAATAAGATCATTATGGAGGTAATCAGGTTAAAATGAGATCATCAGAGTGGACTCTAAACCAATCTGACTGGCTTTCTTCGAAAAAAGGGGAAACTTGGACCAAGACACACACACACACACACACACACACACACACACACAGAATACCATGTGACCATGAAGGCAGAAATCAGGGTACTGTATCTGCAAGCCAAAAAATGCCAGCTAGCCACCAGAAGTTAGGAGAGAGGCATGAACAGATTTTCCCTATAGGCTTCAGAAGGAACTAACCCTGCCAACAGTTTGATTTCAGACTTACAGCCTCCAGAACTGAGAGACGATAAATTTTCCTATTGTTTAAACCATCCAATGTCTGGTACTTTGTTATACACTATAATAGTAAAGAAATACAAAAGGGGTAAATCACAAGTACAAAGAGAAAGTTTGGAGGAAATGACAGAAAATGAAAGGTGGTCAAGTTTTCGAAAGACAAAAAAATGGATGGAGAGAAATTCAAATATTATAATACCATTACATGTAAAGGATAGAAGGAAAAGTGTGTGAGGGTTATGTAAGAGATGAATCCTCATCTAGCATAGTAGGAAATCCACACAGAATGTCTAAAACCTAAAAACCAAGCTACAGTAGTTTAGGCATACACCCACAGAATTAAAGCTCACAAGAAATACATAAAGAGTTGAAAGTGGCGTGCCTGGGTGGCTCAGTGGGTTAAGCCTCTGCCTTCAGCTTAGGTCATGATCTCAGGGTCCTGGGATTGAGCCCCGCATGGGGCTCTCTGCTCGGCAGGGAGCCTGCTTCCCGCTCTCTCTCTGCCTGCCTCTCTGCCTACTTGTGATCTCTGCCAAATAAATAAAACCTTTAAAAAAATATATTTAAAAAAGGAGTTGAAAGCAGTAATCAGCAGTGAGAGACTGGTATTCTTCATTATATATCTCAAAGTAATATCTGAATTTATCTGAATTTTTAGATATAAAGTATACTTAAAAGTGTAAAAAATGAAAAAAATTAAAAGATGAATAGAACTATCATCTGATGCAGCCTTATAATAAAGAATCTCATCTATGAGGAATAAAAACTGGAGGAAAAAAAACCTCCAAATATGAGCACTGTGGGTTTTTGTTTTGTTTTGCTTTTAATTAGGAAAACCTCTATTCCAGCTCTCAGCATTAGCACTGAGCTTTAGGTATGTCTCATTAAAACAAAACAAATGAACCAGGAAATTTAAAAATACAAAATTCTTAAGTCATCTAGTTCATTCACTTGGAAAAGGGAAATGTCCTAACACTGAAGCCCTTTTCTTTCTATGCCAAAGATACTAGCAAAAAATTTAGCCAACAATGAAAAGGATGACACTCAAAAGATTAAAAAAAATTTCCACCACTAACCAATAGGTTTATTGATATTTTTCAGATAGTAGAAAATGAAATTTCATGTAGGTTTATCATCTAAGGAAATTTTAACAATAATCAGCTATTAAAATTTATAGAAAAATGTTAGAGATTTTATGAATTAGTCAGCAACAGTTTTTTTTGTTTGTTTAGTTAAGCATTCATCTGCACTATATATAGTAGATATAGAGGACAGTTCTGCTTTCCAGCCACAAAGAAAGGGCTCCACTTATAGTCCTAGACAACAAAATTTACAGAACAAGAGATGCAATGATGGCAAAAATCACAAGGCTTAAATTTACAAACATATGTTGTACATAAAGCTTACATACAAAATTGCTAATAAAAATAAATTTTCTATTTTAACACTATAGAGGTAAAAGTTCTGGGTCAAGGAAGTTTTAAGCAAGCACAAACATCTTTCAACTAAATATATTCTCATGCTAAAAAAAAAATGTAAGCACAGAAGTTCACTCCAAGATACTTCCTTTGACTCACTTTCAATCTCTCATGCAGTACTCCCTTCACAATCTCTCCCCACCTGGTTTTATAGAAGTTTGCTTGATACAGAAATAGACTTACTTAATTCTCCTAAAAGACTATATGGTACTTCAAAACAAGAGAGATGTGCTATTCACCTTTTTTCTTTTTTG
This sequence comes from Lontra canadensis, assembly GCF_010015895.1. Lineage (NCBI taxonomy): Eukaryota > Metazoa > Chordata > Mammalia > Carnivora > Mustelidae > Lontra > Lontra canadensis. The sequence continues at coordinate 22,402 of NW_022631538.1, forward strand.
GCCCTGTGCTTCTCAACACTGGTGTCTTGTCTAGTTAGAAATGCTAGGCTGCCACCCTGCCTCTGGACCTTTAGGTGGCTTGTGGCTCTGGTTTAATACACAACCTCATCTAATCCTCAAAATCAGGCTATCAGTAGGTATTGTTATCTCCATATTACAGAGGAGACAACTGAGTAACTATATGCCAAACATGTAATCATGAATTTGGGAATTCCTAAAGATCTATGAATATATTTCTGTTTAATGAGAAGTTATTCTGTACTTAAGAGTTCATAAATATGCCAAATCACTTATTTATTCAATTACAGTAAGTAAAGTACCATTAAAATTCCATCAGAGAGAATCCTATCTGCAGATATAGTTACCAAGTGAGTCAAATAATATAGTGAAGAAAGTGCCAATTCATAAAAAACAAATCTGTTCAAAAATACAAACTCAGATACTCAACAATATTAGAGGTTTCAGGCAGGCTACCCACAATGTGATGGGACAAGTGTTCCCACATGGAGTAAGAGGCTGGAAGTTCTGTCCAACTCTGAAATGTTTTAACTCAGGGCTCCTACACACAGTCCAGTCCCACATAACCCAGGGATTATGGAGCACACTTCACATATAAGGAATAATCAAAATTACCAGGGAAAATCCTTCAAGAAGACATCATGTTGGATACGGACATCCCAGGTCTCAAAAAGTCCAACTGAGCCCATTTCTTCCTCCCAACACTAAAAAGAAGTGCCTTCCTCTGAAGCTGAGTCTGAGACCAAAATTTAGCTTGAGTTTAGGAGCCATGTTTTAAACACTGGATCCAAAATCAGCCCAGGGATATGGTCATATTACAGAAGGCAGGCAGAGGAGCATCAGCTTCCTATTGTACAACTCATTCTGGGGCAGATCCCAAGAAGGTGTGGTGCAACCAGGTTACTTCTACTGTTTTCTTGGCTGGCCTTTCTCTTAACATGGTTGGTTTTGCATACATAAATGATTTCGAGAAACCCAAGGCTCCTACACGTGCTATCCTTCTATTAGCAGCTTATAGATGCTGACATTAAGAGTAAGTTCTCCAGTTCTACCTAATAAAGAAAAAACAAAACCTCCAAATTGTTTTAAGCACATCAATCAGGTTCATGAGAATTCTTACCATCCTTGGACAGCATGGTGGCAGGGGAGCAGGGGTAATGAAATGAAGTCAACATCAACACAGTGGCATGCCTTTGGCAAATCTCTTTCAGCTTTACTGTCTTCACCTAAAAATGCAGCTACTACCTCTACCATGCAGGGTTGCTGTGTCTCTTAAGAGATAATTTATGTAAAGCATAATACCTCACCCAAAGGTGTTCAAACATGTAACTGTAATAATAACCATAATCTTTTACAAACATTAAACACCTCCTAGAAACAGTGTTCCTAAAAAAAATAGGCAAAAGCACCCTTTTACAGACCGAATCACAGTGGACAGTGTATAAAGACACCAAAATTCTAAAAGTTTACTTTTCAAACACTGCTACTTAGGCAGTATATTTTGAATTTGTTGAACCAGTTAGAAAACCCTACAACAAAAGATTACTCCTTTCTTATAAAGCATTTGTTTAATAGACCTTCTAAATTATAAAACAGATAGCTTTCAGGGCTCCTGGGTGGCATAGTCGGTTAAGGATCTGACTCTTGGTTTTGGCTCAAGGCACATTCTTAGGGTCATGAGATCCAGCCAGAGCCAGACTTTCAGCACAGCACGTAGTCTGCTTGAGAGATTCCCTCCACTCTGCTCATTCACTAAATAAATAAATAAATAAAATCTTTTAAAAAGAGAGCTTTCTATTTAGAAAGTATTTAGATACTTCTCTAAATCAGTCCTGTTCCTATATAGTTCATATGTAAACACGTTATGACTGTAATTTTAATGTCAAATAGCTAAATATTACTCACCCCAAAATGCTGCGACTCAAGTAATTTAAAAAGATATAAAATGTGGGCACTTTGCAGTATTTTACAAAGAAAAAAATAATTACACTTAACATCCTGAAGGAAACAAAAAGTATATTCCCTATGGTTCTTCAGTAAACCCAAACATTCATTGACTTATGTTGGTCCAGAAAAAAGGCACATCACTTTACAAAGATCATAAACTTACAGACAAGTGTTGGGGATAATGTCACAGCATAATTCAAAGAGCTCCACTTTAGAGTTCATAATTCACACCATCTGATGGTTTTGCCGTCTGACAATCCTTTATGTTTATCTCTTATGCTTTTTTAAATAGGCTCCACACCCACCATGAAGTCCAATGTAGGACTTGAACTCACAACCCTAAAATCTAGACCTGTGTAGAAATTAACTGACTGAACCACCCAAGTGCCCCGAAAGGCTGAATTTAATAGATTATGCCCAAATACCTGACAAAACCTATCCACACTCTGGACACCTCATCAGTAAACACCAAGTCTCTAGTACTGCTGGACACACATATCTTGCCAGGAGCAATTCTGGTCACATCATAATGCACTGAATAGATCAGAACCATCATGGAATTGTACAATCCCACTGTTTATTCAGAAGCATAAAAAAGTCTTTTAGGTAGATCTCAATTCCAGATTAACCAATGAATTTTTTGTTTATGATTCTTTCTATAAAAAAGACATCTTATTATTGAGCTAAAAATAGAGGTTTTAAAAAATATGTTTAAATCAATTATCCCTTCCATTTTATTTAATAGGTAAAAGCAGAAATCCGGTCACTAAAGTTACTTGGTACCATAAGCATATCTTTTTGTTTCTGAATAAAATCACTGAAGGATGCTTTCCCCAAGCTCAGCTTCTCCTCTTTATCTTATAATTACTTAGTTATGACTACCAAAACCAAGTAATTTTTAAACCTAGATACTGGTACCCTTTCTCTTTTAAATACTATGCCTTTAATCATGTTTCTTAAACTTTTCAAATCCATGTCCCTTTATACCCCCTATAACGTTACTTAAAATTTCAACTAAAGTCACAAGTGACCCCAAAAGTTAAAAATCAAAACAAAGAGAGACAGCACACTAGACCTTCAAAAAATTTCCACTACATTGTGAGTTAACAGGTCTATACAACCACCCCAGCTCACTCTACTTGAGCTTTTTGCACATCAACCTACCAAGGTCTATCCCTTTGTCTCTTTCTCCCTCATAGTTACTTTTTAAAAATCAACAAACAGATCCTATCCTCAGGTGTTGCCGTTTAAATGTTCTTTCCTCCTAGGGGCACCTGGGTGGCTGAGTGGGGTAAATATTCTTTCCTCCTCTCCTCAAATCCTACTCTCTCTTCCAGAGTCTGCCAAATCTTTCAGGCTAGCCTCTTATCACTTCCATTCAACAATCCCTCTCCCCCCTATTCCTCCCCTTAGTTCCACGTTTACAGCAAGAAGGCAAACTAGCGCTGCCTGAAGGCCACAGGGAGAGTCTGAAAATTAAGGAGACAATAGTTAATTTACTCTAATGCAGATTAATAGCTAGAGGAAAGCCACAGATGATTTAAGAGCAAACACAAAGTAACACAAGATCAACTCCTCCTACAGCTGAAATTCATCAAGGAAAGAGTACTGAAAAGCATTCAATGTTTGGGGCAGGAGGAGATGGGAGGAAACTGAAATGAAAGAACTGAGATGGGAAAAATATATTTGCTGAAACAGATGAGAATGGATCACTGGCTATTCTTAAACAGGAAAGATAAAGATGCCAGGAGTTGAAAACAACTTAGAATTTATAAATCATTTTAAATTTTATTTATACTTTGCTTGGTTGAAAAATTCTGAGGCGGTTCAGGCAAATACACATACTACTACATAATAAAATTTAAAGAACTGGCACAAAAAGCAAGAATATAAAATGAAATAAAGGCAAGAAACTAAGTCACTATTCATAAAATCAGCTACAGTAACTACAGAAATAAAGACTTTCTAAACTGTTCAAATTTGACAAGTAGGATAAAGGCAATACTACAGCTACCTGAACATCACAAGATGGGCTTTCCTATGAGCCAATGCTTTTCCTCCAAAGAAGTAGAAAAGCCTAATTTGGTGGTTCGTTTAGAAAATACAGGACACTCCAGATAAATATAAACAGCACATAATAAAGTTTTAAATTCAAAAATTACAAAAATAGCTACATAAAGTCTAAGTGTATTTTTAAAAGATCTCTTTCTGTGAATCCTCCATTTTTCTAACACATTTATGTAGTCTCTCAACTCACATATTTGACCTAAATAAAAATAATCTTAAAAGACCCTTCTTCTAAAGTAAACCACCTGGACTTTCAGCTACACTCTCTTTGTACAGAGGTAAAATGAAGGTAGCAAAAGGAGCCAAATGCTGTAACCTTTCTGTTACACTTTACAAGTTCAATGATTTCCAGCTCCTTTCTTCCTCATTTTCTTAGTAATAATTTTAACCCCAATCTAACTTGACAAAAATAGGATGACAGAAATTTAGTATTCAGGGGCTTTAGAGGAAAAAGGATCTAAATTGTAGTCAGTGAATCTAATTTAAAAAACTGTGTACCTTATCATCATTCTAATCCTCAAAGTCACATTCAGGGCTTTATCTTGCATTGCCTCACAGCTGATCTCCTAACAGATTCTTTTTTTTTTTTCTTCTCTTCCTTTTTGATAGACTGAAAACTTAGAGCAGAATCAATCAGTCACAGAATTTCAAAACGGAGGCAGACCATCTGGGCCTAGATTACAGAGGATGGTAAGGAGCAAGGTGGTCACAGGGAGTTTAGGGCTGAAATGGCCGCACCACACACAGGTTGCTATTAACTCTCAGAGACACCTAGTTGTTCCACCTGGACCTCAAGGCTGAGTGTAGTTTTCTCCCACATTTGTCTTTTTTTTTTTTTTTTTTTTTAATTTCATTTGAGAGAGAGAGACAGACAGAGGGGGAGGAGGGGCAGAGGGAGAGGGAGAAGCAGACGCCCCTCTGAACAGGGAGTCAGACACAGGGCTAGATCCCAGGACCCTGAGATCATGACCTGAGCTGAAAGCAGATGCTTAACAACTGAGCCACCCAGAAGCCCCAAACATTTGTCTTCAAGAGTAAGGAGGGTACACATGTAAAGTGTTTAGTGTTACTAATACTGTTACTAAAAAGAATAAAGAATGAAACTGACAGCAGGGGAGGTGGATTCCAAAAAGTGCAGTTAACTGCTAGGAAAGCCACCAAAAAATTTTATTTGAAGGCCTTCTGATATAGCCATAAAGCTTACCACTCCAACCTGTAATAATTATTTTCAAAGTTTTAATAAGACAATTTAATAGGATTCTGCCAACTGGAGACTCTCCCTACTAACCTATGAGTTATTTCATCATGAAGAAGGCAAATGACAGTTTAGACTCTGGGGCTCAGCCAGAAGTGTAACGTCTTATTATAAATGAAGGAAATAAAACAGATAAAAATGGGCTTTCAAAAGAAATGTCCCAAACAACTGTCCAGCCATTGACTGGTCAGTGAATAAGCGCGGGTGCGCGCGCGCACACACACACACACACACACACACAGTGACAGCTATTAGGGTCAGAGTAAAAGGACTGGATTTAAATTAAAGGCAGGTGGGCTTAAGTTAGACTTAAAGAAAAACCTCCTGACTTAACATTACTAAGCACCTAAGGGAGGCAGCTGAATCTATCTCCCAACAAGACAAAGCTTCCAGCTAAGTGTTATTGTGCTCCTTTATACGAGGAAGTAATGTATACAAAAAAAGCATACCCAGAGGAAATAGCTGTTGACACAGAGAACCAAGCTATATTTAAACTAAATATTAATATTTAAACTAAACATTGCAAAATGTTCCCTGTAATAGTCATGAGCTTATTTTAACCTTCTACCACCTCTAATGCGTGGCACCATCAGGATTATTCAACCAAAGCTCACAATTCAGGAAAGTTGAGTGAACTCATTCAGGAAGTGCCACCAGCTCTCAGGTCACTGGTAAGGACACACAAACACTGACTGCTGCTTCCTACCTTTATTCAACAGAACTCCTCGTTGGTTTTTCTAAAAGCTGGCTCTGCGCTTGGTAGCAGGCAGCTACCAAAGCCTGCCTGGCCTTCAAGGACCTTCAGTCTAGGGCAGGCGACAGTCCACCCAATAAACCAAAAATTACAATACAGGGTGATGAGTATCTTCATTGCTACATTCTTGGAGCAATGAAGGACACAATGCCCAGCTGACTCTATTAATTGTTTCTTAACAGTGGCTTTACTATACTGTTTAATGGTTTTCAAATGGTCCCATTTCCAGTTCCTCTTAAACATAAAGCTGCTCTGCTGGTTCTCAGCTGTGCTATCACATATTAAAACAGAACCTATCTTTTTATTTCTAGCATTGCACAGCCATCTCTATCAACATTTACTTATACTTCAGTATAAGTAAATACATACTTATAAGTATATAAATACTTATTTGTTATATATAATATTTATTATTAAATGTACAGTTAATTGTACTGTACACAATTAACTGTACATTTAATTGGAAGGAAGAGGCTGCACGCACTGGCCAGTGCCTTTCATAGGTGGCCTTAGGCCCACTTTTTATACTCTGGATGAGTATGGTCCCTTGGCTGACTGCCCTTCAGGCAAAGTGAGGATGCTGCACTAGGGGGCCACCAGAATACTTCCCCTGCACCTTGTGGGCTCTGACGCACCCCACCTCAGCATCTGCCACACTTTTCATTCTTAAACCACTAAGATTAGTATCAGATCTTCAATATGTAAACCACATGGGCCACTAAATAATTTGTAAATATTTCAAATGTATTTTAAAACGGACTTTGTATTGTCAAAGCATTACGAACCAGCCAGGCCAGATTTTAACAAACAGTAACACTTAGCGAGCATCTCTAATGAGCAAACAGCTTCAACAGGGCCTGGCCTGACACCAAGACAGAGACTCTTTTTCAGTTTAAAATAAATAGGTTTGGAAAAATCATCCCGAAATGTACCATTAAAATTAGTATAGCGGCTTAAGGAATCCTTCAGAGCATTTCCAAATATTCAGACTTCCAGCACTTTCTAAAGAGAAGGCTGATCTTTCTGGCTCTGTTTTTCTTAAGTATGACTTCAAAATGTCATCCCAAATTCTCAATGAGAATAGTCTTAATTTGTTCAGGCGAGTGAAGAAAATGGTGATCCGCCAGGTTTAAAGTTGAGAGAGGAGCCCTTACTATAAAACTGTTACCGTAACGCGTTCGATGCAAATTGAGATTTGCCGAGGGATCGGGGGTATGAGAAGGGAAAAACTACTCACGCTTAGGACAGGGTCTACAACCTGGAGGCGGAGGCGCGGGGCAAACGAACCGCCGGGGAGAAATAACAGCAACTTCCCCAGCCCTGGCTTCAATGCGGATCACGTGCCTCGGGCGCCCCCTCCCCCAGGGCCGGGGGCGGGATGGAGACGCGGCCTCCAGCCGCGCTTTCCTCGCCGGGCGCCGCTCGGCCGAGCGTCACTTCGGCCTCCGCTCCAGCCTCCACGCTAGAAACCCGCGAACTGGGGGCTCTGAAGTAACCATCACCTCGGGCTGCGGCGGGGGCACCCGAATGTTTCAGTCAGTCTTCACGTCCCCCTCCTCACGCTGACCCCGCAGCCGCCAGCCCCGGCGAACGCGTCCTGCTGCGGCGCCGCTGGGGGCCGTGTCTGCGTGACGCGGCGGCGAGGCAGGGGTCCCGGCCTCCCGCAAGGCAGCACCGCGCCGAGTTGGGAGACCCCGGCCGCCCGCGAGCGCAGAGACGCGACGCCCGCCGCGGAGGCCGAGCCGCGACGTGGGGGCCGCGCGGTGGCGCGAGGACCCGGCGGGGCGTCCGCTTACCTGCGGCGCCTCCGCTCCCGACCCTTGCCGGCGCCCGCGGGCGGCCGAGAGGAGACGGCGGCTGGACGGCGACAGTGAGGACCGGTCCGGTAGGGCGTGCTCGCCAGAGGCTGAGGGGGCGGGGCCGGCTGAGAACGCGCGCGAGGCCCGGGCGCCCGCCGCCGCCGCCGCTGCCTCGGGAGCCGCCTGGGCCGCAGCCGAGCCGGGCGGCCCTCATGAATGGGACGCGGCGGCGGCGGTGGCGGTGGCGGCCGAGCGGCGGGAGGGCGGGCTGCGCGCAGGCCCCTCCCCGACCACGTGACGCCGCGCTCGGCCGCCGCCTACCGCCCGCGCGACGCCGTAGCTGCCTCCTTCCCGGGCCCGCGCTAGCCAAACGCGCCGCGGCGGCAGCTAGTTCCGTTCTCTGCACCGCCCGGAGCACTGGCCTCTTGCTCGGCTCAACGCTAGGTATACTTTTCAAAAAAAAAAAAAGTTTCTGCTGGTCCCCATGGCAACCCCGTGGAACTTCGATACCTACTGCCAAAAAGAATAAATATTAAAATGCAAAAAAAGGTATACAGTTGAATGTTCTATAATCCACTTCTGGTCCCCAGTAGTGTGTTCGCCTGTTTGGTTACTCTCCCCGCCCCTTCCCCTCTCCTCCCCAATCCTGCTACACATTTAAAAATACACTTTTTAAGAGAGGGATTGCCAAAACTGTATATAACTGTACACTGTTTTTTATATTTTTGCAGGTTATTATTAAAAGTTATGTATGGAAGTGCATGTGTTACTTCCAAATGTCAGTTAATTTCTCAGTATGCGTTCCGGGGATAATTTATATAACTTTGAGGATCTTGAAAAATAGGCATTCATGAAAAGCTTCTGCGTGATGAGCCCAGCGGCCGCACAATTTCTTCCCACAGATGGAGTGTGGTGTGGCTGGGTTGTGCCGGGACCCAGAAAACAGGCTGCCAGTCTCAGGGCCCCTCTGTGGTTATGGAGAAGGAACAGCGGCAACCACTTCCTCATCTAACTTTCTCAGCCTCCTCTTTCGCATTTGCCAAGCTTTGCACCATCCTTAAATAAGGCCCTACGGAGACTAGGTAGTCTCACTGGCCCAAGCACACCAAGAATTTTTCCTCTTTTCTGTGCCTTTCAATTGGCTTCCAAGCGAAATAAAAATTTTAAAAGACAAGAACTGGGATTTCTCTTCCAATATTTCAAAGCATTTTACTCCTCTATGGAGAAGTGGAATTGAAGAGAGAAAAAGAGCTGAATCCTCACTTTCTACATCAATAAAATGGAAATAGTGATGCCTTTCTCACAGGATTGTTTTGCCTATTAAGTCCCTAATTTAGCTTAATGTCTGGAACCTGGAACATGCTGTTAAACTTTGCTTTCTTTCCTTTCTTCCATTTTCCCCAAATAAGACTTTTCCTGTTTCCTGCATGCTATTTTTGCTACCTCCTGCCTTGGGAGGGAAATATTCTGCCAAGCTTCCTTTTTTCCTTTCATCGTTCAGGAAGCCCTAGACATCCCCTCCCTTCTTCCAAACAACCTTAGGTTTGATACCTCACTCCGAATGATTCGCATTTCTAATATTTCCTCATTCTCTGGTGTCTACTGACTTTACACCACAACTTAAGCAAAGCAGGGACTCATTAAATACTTGTTTCATGATATCCCTTCATTTCCTGCCCCGATGCCTAAGAAGTCTGTGGGGAATGACCAAATACCCACCTGTTCCACTGAAATGTCAGAAGGAGGAATGTCTTCCTTCACCTGTCCTCTGGCCCCACCAACTCCCAGCTCCATGGGGGACCCTCACTCTTCCGTTGTCCCCTCTTCCTCAACTACTTTAGCAGGCTCAGGCTTCTCCTACTACTTAAGATAAAGGAGGAGAAGAGGGAAGAGAAAGAGAGGGAAGGGAGAAGAGAAGCGAGAGTAGACTTTCTTGTCCCTTTGTTCCTTCTTAGGCTATCAACTTATATCACAGCTTCGCTCTCCCCAAGGTAGCCACGCTACCTGGAAAGAGGAGACTCTGCTTTTTCATTTCATGCTCTTGGTCCTGCTCCTGCTCCTCTTGGCTCCTAAACTGCTCAGGCTAAAGCCAGTAATGATCTTTGGGTTGCCAAACACAGTGGAACTCTTTCAGTGTTCTCTCACAGTCTCTGTAGGGTAACACAGTTGACCACGATTTCCTTCTTGAAACTCCCTCCTCCTCCAATCAGCAGAAACTCCTCTGAGAGCTTCACGCCTGTGCTTGGTGGCTTTAGAAATCTCCTCCGCTGGCATGGCCCACAGTGACATCCAATTCAGGTCCATCATGTTTATTTCTTCAAAACTGCTCCTCCTAAATCTACTATTTTGGTTAATTACACCATCACCCATTTAGCCATCTTGGCCAGAAAAAAACCTGGGAAGGAATCTTGTTTCCTTTTACTTTCAGCCCATGTATATGAAATCTGTTCATTTCTACTCTAAGGCTCTCAGCAGAGCTGCCATGTTGGTCACCTGCAGGGTCCTCCATGGTTGCATAACCATGCGGCCTCACCCTTCTAGCGGTCAGGCCCTTGCTACGTCTCTTATGATCCATGGCAGACACGTCTGAGCTGGGCTTCTGCCCTCCAGTTCCCACACTTCTAAGTAATCTCCACTCTGAATTGCAGATCTACCTGTAGCACAAGCTATTGGCAAACTGTGTCTAGAGAAAAAAAGTCTGTTTTCTAGCACAGCATCAGAGTCTTCTTTTTCTCTCCAGTATTCTCTCCGGCTCCTTTCAGCTGGTATGCTTTAGCCATTCCTTTTGAAACAATATAAGTTTTGAAATATTAACGTCTATCTTTCTCCGTGCATTTTCTTCTTTCTCCCTCCCACCCCCCCACCACTTTTTAACAATATAGTCCGGCATTATGCTTGTCTCAAGGAACTTCTGGAAAGCAGAAGTGGCCTGAAGACATTTCCTTTATGTCTTTAATTCCCAACATTCTAAACTCATTGAGGAACTGATCTGTCAGAAGGAAGAGAACCAGTGAAAAGGGTTCTTTTTAAGGAAACCCAGAAATGGGGAGGATTTTCTCTAGAATAAGAATCAATTCTCCCCAGCTCAGAGTTAGAAAGGAGGTGGTTTTTAATGCCCTCCCTCTGGCAGCTCCCAAAAAAACAAAGAAATAACTGTGTTTTTCCCAGTTTAACCATCTCTTCTGTGAGGACCGTCAGTCTCAATAAAGAAGTGAAGTGATACAAGCTCGAATTACCAGAATTTGAGTTTACCAGGAAATAGCAGAGGAATAGCAATTTGGGAAACTCGTGCTATAGCAAGAAAATAAAGTCTGTGTTCTGTAAACCAGGCATTTACAGGAAATCAGTCTCTCAGTTCTTATTCTGTTCTGGGAGTACATGAGCAATATCCTCCATTCCATATCCTCCATTCCATATCCTCCATTCCATATCTTTCAAGTATAGATTGAAATCCTTTCACAAAGCATTTTCTGAGCCATCACTGTATGCTCAGTTCTTTTAGAAATTCTAGCTACAAACCTATGAAGTATCTCTATCATTAACACCAGTTTATTGATGAAGGAACCGAGGCACACAGAGTTGGAGTGACTTGCCTCAAGTCTTACAGCTAGATAAGCAATGACCCTGGGTTTTGTCCCCAGGCATACTTGACTCTCAAACCTGAATTTTTAACCACCCATTTTCACCTCTGATTAGTTGCCTCTACCATAATATGCTCAGCGAAGTGTCTCGACTAACTCTTTCAATGAAAATAACAGCAACAGAAATACTGGGTACAATTCTAAAAATATATTCTGGCATCTATAGACTGGCAAGAAGTTGAACAGTAGCAGCAGGACAGAGTAAAGGCCAGAAACCAGTGGGGTAAGCAGAGCCCCAAATCAACTTTTGTCTGGAAGGTATTTACTGAATCTAATGAATCTGAATATTGGTTTTTGTAGCCTTGGAAGTCTTAGGGGCAGGAGTGAAAGCCTAGCATCTGCTTTAAGAATGCAGTTTAAATAAAAGTCCCAATAAAGTTGGGACTCCAAATGCAAAATCATAGAGCTAGAAAAAATCAATTATTTTAATAATATTAATAATATTACTTAATAATATTATTCCATTTTTTAATTTATTAAATTTATTTTATTTATTAAATATTATATACTTATGAATATTTGATTTATATTAATTATGATTATTCTTTAAGAAATATTAAATAATATTTATATAAATAGTGTTATATTTATTAATAATATTATTTAATAATGACTCAGGTTAATAATAGATTGACACATTTCTACAAATTTTGAAATTTTTGCATCACATAGACCATATTTTCTTACTGCAATGCTATTAATAATCAATTTTTTTTTTAAGGTACCTGGGAGGTGCCTAGGTGGCAAAGCCAGTTAAGCATCCAGGATTCAGGTTATGATCTCAGGGCACTGAGATCCAGCCCCAAGTCAGGCTCTGTGCTCACAGTGCAGGAATCTTTTTGTCTCTATCCCTCCCTCTCTGCCCTGCTCCCTGCTCGCACACGCACTCTCTTTCTCAAATAAATAAATAAATAAATAAAATCTTTTGAAAAAATAAAAAGTAAAGATAACTAGAAATACCCATTTGTTTGGAAACTCATGGGTCAAAGAAAAAATCGTTCTGAAAATCTGAAAATATTTAAATGCTATATATTAAATATTTGATACTATGTGTAGAAAGTTCAGAGAGAAAACTAAAGAAGTAGTTAAAAGGAAATTTATAAACATAAAAGCTTATATTAGAAGAGAAAACAGTTTGGGGTACTTGGGTAGCTCAGTTGGTTAAGCAGCTGACTGTTGATGTCAGCTCAGGTCTTGATCTCAGGATCCTGAGTTCAAGCCCTACATTTAAAAAAAGAGAGAGAGAGAGAAAGAGAAAATAGTTTGAAATATGAAGAGTGAAAAAGTTAGAAAAAGAGCAGCAAGATAAAGTCAAATAAAATAGAAGAAAAAAATAATAAAACAGTAAAAAAAAAAAAATTGAAAACAAAGAAACAATAAAAAGGACCAAATAAGCCAAACATTGGATTTGTAAAAGACTAAAAAATTTTACAAGCCTCTGGTAAAACTGATAAAGGAAAAAAGAGAAGGTACAACAAATAATGTCAGGAATAAAGAAAAAGTTATAATCACAGATGATGCAGAAATTACAGATTAAAAAAAACTCTATGAACACATTTATGTGAATTAAATTTGAAAATTAAGATGAAGTGGAAAAGTTCCAAGAAATAGAAATAGAAAACAAGACTAGACTCAGAACCATTCAAGAGCTTGAAACTATTGTTAAATATTTTCTGTACAGAAAAATCTAGGCTGAAACAATTTTACCTGTGACTTCTACCAAACATTTAAAGAATAAGCAATACTAATCTCACACAAGCTATTTTAGAGTATAGAAAAAAAGAGATTATTTCTTAGCTCATTTTATGAGATTAGCATAACCTTATACCAAAATCTGACTTGGAGAATGTGAAAAACAGAAATTCCAGGTGAATCTCACTCAAAAATATAGACATAAAAGTCTTAAGCAAAATTTCAGCAATTTATGTCCAGCAAAATGATACAGCATAATCAAAATGGTTCACCCAGTAACTTAAGGTTAGTTTCAAATGAGAAAATCAATTAATGTAACTCACCATATTAAAGATTAAGGGAGAAAAATCACATCATGATTTCAAAAGGTGCAGAAAAGCCTTTGATAAAATTCAATATCCACCTAGAAGAACCCATAATAAACTAGGAATATCTTCCTTGATAAAGGGAATTTGCAAAAATCCACAATAAACATAAGTAACCATTCCTTTTAAAATGGGGAACAAGGGGTGCCTGGGTGGCTGAATTGGTTGTCTGCCTTTGGCTCAGGTCATGATCCCAGGGTCCTGGGATCAAGTTCCACGTGGAGCTCCCTGCTCATATGGGAGCCTGCTTCTCCCCCTGTCTCCTGCACCCCCTGCTTATGCTCTCTCTGTCAAATAAATAAATAAAAGCCCTTTTAAGAAAATAAAAGAAAATGGGGAAGAAAAGGGACACATGGATGTTTAAGTAGGCTAAGCATCTGACTCTTGATCATGATCTCAGTGTCATGAGATCGAGCCCCATATGGGGCTCCAAGCTAAGTGTGGAACCTACTTAAGATTCTCTCTCTCCTTCTCCCTTTGCCACTCCCCCCTGACTTACACACACACACACACACACACACACACTCTCTCTCTCTCTCTCTCTCTCTCAAAAATAAAAAATAAAAATAAAATGGGGAACAAGATAAGTATGCCACCACCTCTAGTATCGTACTAGACCTAAATAGTGGAGTAAGCCAAGAAAAAGAAATAAAGTACATGTAGACTAGAAAGGAACAAATCACAGTGACATGATAGTGTATGTAAGAAATTCAAAAGAGTATGTATGTAAACTACTGAGATGAACATGAGTGTTTAGCAAAGTTGTGGGTACAAAAGTCAATACATAAAGTCATTTAACAATAAAAAGAAATACATTTTTTAAAAGATGATAGTGTTTACTATAATTACTACATACTCCTTAACTTCTCCTATTGCTACATGACTGCCCACTCTTCATCATACCTAGCATAAAAATATATGGGTCTAACTTGTTTTTTCAGGTCTTTATTTCTTTACGAAGACTCCCATGTCATGCAAAACTTAAATATGCTTATATGCTTTTCTCCTGTTGATCTGTCTTTGTCAGTTTAACTTTCAGACCCTAAATAAACATGTGCAAGACTTTTATAAAGAGAATTATGAAACTTCATTGAAAAGCTATGTCTATTAAAGAAATATGGTATTTCTGGGTAGAAAGACCTAATCTCATAGAAATACTAATGTTACACAAACTGATCCGTAGATTCAATGCATTTCCATTCAAAACCCCAATAGAGGTCTCTTCTTGAACAAGAACATAGAGGGAGGATTTATGTTCTTGTATAGTAAACCTACAGCAATCAGTAAGGGTGGTATTGGGACAGGGATAGACAAATAGATCAATCAAACAAAATAGCCCAGAAACAGACCTAGTATATATAGTCACTTGATGCATGGTAAAGGTGGCAAGTCAGATCTCTGAGGGAAAGGTGGACTTTGCAATAAAGTGAGGAGGTGAGGAGGCAGTTGATTATCCGCATGGAAAAGAGTTTGGACTCCATTCCATGGCATATCCCCAAATCAGTCTTAGTTGGATTAAAGGCATATATAAGAGAAACAAATTTGCGTTGCTGTCATCTTTTCAAGAATATACTTCCTTTTTCATTTTGCCATTTCTGAAATCATGATGTGTCTTATAATCAATGGCAACTTATATTCAATGATATGTGATAACTTTTAGGAGACAATATAACAGAATATGTTAACAAATTCCAGGTAGGGAAGTATTTCTATAAACAAAAAGGACTAATGAAAATAGAAAAATAATGAAAAAGATTGATAGATGAGTACTTTAAAGTTAGAACTTCATTAAAAGAGAAACTAGATTAAAACAAAGCAAAAATAAGTACCATTCTAGGAGAATATATTTGCAACATATATAACCCACCAAATAGTGGGATCCAAAATATATGAAAAACTCATATGAATCAATAAATAAGTCTAGCAATCAGTAGAAACAGGAGCAAAAGAAACAAAAAGGAATTTCACACACACACACACACACACACACACACGCAACATGCACAAATTGTACATACACATATGAAAAGATACTTAGTTCTGTTAGCAACTAGGGAAAATAAATTAAAACTAAAATGAGACACACCACACACTCATCAGAATGGCAAAAATTTTTAAAGTTGTTCAATATCAAGTGTTGACAAGGGTGTAGAGTGATCAATCAGAGCTCAGACATGCTGCTCGTTGGAATTTAAATGCAAAACAACTTTAGAAAGTGTATTCCAACTTCCTATTTCTATTCCAACTTACCTAGAAAGTTGGAATACACATACACGAAGATTCAGGAATGTCATTGCTATGTACATATACCCTCTAAAAATCCTTGCACAAATGTATTCAGAGACACATGCAAGAATCTTTATGGCAGCATTGCTCTAATTGCAAAGGGCAAGAATCCAAATGTTCATCAAAGGTGGAATAGATAATTAAATTGTGGTACAGTCGGACAAGAAATACTATACAATTGCATCACATGAACGAATCTCAAAAATAAAATGTTAAGTAAAGAAGCAACAAAAGATTAAAGGATGATTCTACTTATTCCGTTCCATAAATGGGCAACTCTAAATAATACATCATTTAGGGATAAAAGCATAGGCAATAAAAACTGCAAAGAAAAAACAATGAAGCCAGTAACAGAAGTTGATAGAAAGAGAAAGAGAAACCGGTGCAGTCTGAAAGTGGCATACAGCGTTATGCATAGGGTGTCCTGAGTGATGACTACACAAGTGTTTGTGTGTATCTTTATTTTACAATAAAAATTAAAATAAATGAAAGACAAATGACAATGAACCAATAAAAATATATCTCTGTTTTTTTTTTTTAAACGTTATTGTGTGCCTATGAGTTTTGTAAGTTTACCTTCATGGCTGGCAAGACAAACTTGGTATGTCTGGCAACTTCCCTAAGAAGCTGCAAGGAACGGGTTCTTTTCAACAGTGTAATGCACAGTTCATTTTGTAATAAATCCTTCTAAATGGTGAGCAAGAAAAGATGGACTAGAAGTGCAAAAGGAAATAGTAGAAGCACAAAAACTCTTCTAAGAAGTCATTCTCAATGTATCTCCCTTCAAATCATTCCAGTTAGGTTTCTTGGCCTTCTTTTAAATCAGTGGTTGTAATTCTTGGTCCTGAGAACAAAGTCACCTAAATAAAAATGGACTTTCTTCTTTTCATGGGTTATGTGCTGCCAGGATTATAGAACAAGGGACCTAGGAGGCAAATGTGTCTGATCTGCTGCAGGAGTAGAAACCCCCTTAGGAATGTTATTGTTCTGTCTCTGCTTGAATCCTTCAGTGGTGGGCTGTTCATCATGGTTGGGGCAATTTATTCCATGACCAGGCAGTTAGGATTGTTGCCTTACTCAGTAGGCAGAGCTACATCTGGGAGACCTTCTCAGGATCACTCAGTGTCACCTAGGAGATGGAATTTGTCTGAAAATTATTCCCTTGTTGGAGTACCCACCACTTTCCATAGTTGGGCAGTTTAGAGAAAATGTTAGGAAGGATTTGATTAGCACCTTGAGGTTTTCCTTCTCCTTTGTAGTGCTAAGTTTTGTCAGCAAGTATTGTGCATTATAACCAAACAAATAATACTAACAAGAGCAAGAATTTTAGGAGTTATGGAGGGAGGAGAGATTTTAACTGGCCGAAGAATGGCTCTGCCCCAAGCTTATAAGAAAACCCTCAGCAATTCACTGTTATACTACACAGTAATGATTCTGAGGTCAGCCTGGACAACTTCCTCTCTGTGAATATTAACTTTCTTGTGCTTCCAGATTGCTTGTTTCAGCAGCTACTGTCTTCATTTCTTTCCAGAATAGCCACTAATTTGAATGGAGTGTCTGGACAACCATAAACTATTCTTAAGGAATGTGTTTGCCAAGTACATCTGGTCTCTTTCTCCTTTTCCAAAAGACTTCAAAAACCATTCTTTGTTCCTCCTCAGTTTGGGGGTGTTAGTCCCACGGAACGATCCTGATGATGTGTATGTGCTCCGTCCCTTCTTCTGCTTCTCCTCATGTTCTCCCTCATGAAAGCTCTTCACTAAGTGAATTTTCTTGGCAACTGAAAAGGTTTTTCCCTTTCCTCCCCCCCCCCACTCCTTCCTATTTCTCTAAATGGCTTAGTAATGCTAGACAAATTTCTTCCAATGTTAGAAAAGTCAGGGAAAGGGGCACCTGGGAGGCTCCATCGGTTAAGATTCTGCCTTCAGCTCAGTCATGATCCTGGGGTCCTGGGATGGAGCCCCACATCGGGCTCCCAGCTCAGTGGGGACTCTGCTTCTCCCTCTCCCTCCGCCCTCTCCCTCCACCCCTCCACTCATGCTCTCTCTCTTGCTCACTCTCTCTGTCTCAAATCAATCAATCAATCAATCAATCAATCAATCTTAAAGATAAGAAAAGTCAGGGTGAAAGAGTATGGCTTTGTAGATTATTTTCTTGAAGTTTTGGTGTTTTTACTAAGGGAGTCTTGTTATTAAATAACAATCCCCAGAATGTATGAAATACGTGTTCAGCAAGTTTAGAGTGTTATGTAGTTATCAATTGATTAGCTAATCGATGGAGCACCCCTTGAGTGGGTTAGTTATGATATACCTTCCACAAACTTCTGTGAGGAAAGAGACTACTTCAAACTCAGGGATGGGCCCAGTTTGTATTAACTTCCGGGAACAGAAGAGTATAGCACTTGCCTCAGAGGGTAGAGGAAGAAAGAAAAGGTACAGCTGGAACAGGGATTCTCACAAGTTTCGTTGCTGAAACATGTGCTATTCCCAACTGTCCTTCACCTTCAGCCAGCACATCCCACCCTCATTCCATCCTCCCCTTCAACACAGAGCACATGCTGCTGAGACTTTGTCTTTTAGCTGGAGAGGAAAAGATAAAGCAAAGGTACAAACAGAGGAGTGGCAAGGCAGAAAATGATAAGAAGGAAGCCCATGCCTCTGCACCAAATCAGAAATCAGCTTTAGGAACTGACTGTTAGGAACTGAATTACGTTGTAATGACTGGACAAGAACACTTTGGGGTTAGGAGTAAGAGTGCGATGGGAGCAAGTCTTCCCCAGAGCTCATGCTATCACCATCAAGTAACCATCTTCCTTTCCAGATTTCTCATCTCCTCAAACGTTCCTGAATTGTTTTATGATCTTCTGCCAGAAAACACAGTTCTGGATGTCTACAGTTTGGGAGCAGATGCAGGCTGGGAAGGGGGGGCCTTTGAAAAGATCCTACAAGATACTAAAGGAAATTCGAACTGGGAATGTGGAATTTACAATGGAAACAAACACTTGATCTGTCCTCGTCTTCTCAGATTTGAGTCTAGATTTAGATCATGGTATAGAAGAGCCTGTAAATCTTCTCCTGCTGGGCAGACATCACTTTACCTTTTCTATTTTAGCTTCAGAGAACAAGTTTTATATTGCTATTGTCTTGGTAATAGAAAGTTCCTGAG
Source organism: Lontra canadensis (assembly GCF_010015895.1). Classification (NCBI taxonomy): domain Eukaryota; kingdom Metazoa; phylum Chordata; class Mammalia; order Carnivora; family Mustelidae; genus Lontra; species Lontra canadensis. Next base: position 41,391 of record NW_022631538.1, read on the forward strand.
AAGCCAGCACCCTCGGCTTCAGAGTCTTATCAACTCACTTCTGAGTTGTGCTCAGTGAAAGCTTGTCATGATGTTTGCTAAAATGCCTTTTCATATTGTCGTTAGATAGTGGGACCTGAAGGATGTTTGCTTGGGTGTAACCGATATTCTTGTTAGGAGTCAACAACTCCCCAGTTTAAAGTTTCTGTGAATATCAATGTTCTAGGGCTTTAAATGCCTGACTGGTTTTAAGAGAAAACTCAGCAACTTGGAAATACACACAGCAACAACATCGTCTCTGGGGTCCTTCCTCAGCTAGAAAATGAAATTCTGACAGCTCTGGTGACATACGTCCCTCCCTCATCTCCCCACCACTTCTTTCATCCATCCTCTGGTCCCAAGCGTTAACGACATACACCCCCTCCTCCCACCTATGTCCTCTCAACTTGGCTCAAACATCCCTTTCTGGAATGTTCTCTTGCTCCCTCAGTTCTGCTTATTCTGCCAAGTTCTGAGCAAGTGCTGCATCTGCGAGAGTCTTCGCTGGGCTCATCAACTGGATGTCATTTTTCCTTTCATATTATTGAATGACAAGGCCACTTGTTTGTATCTCACATAATGCCCCATGTGATGATTATTTATATGTAAATCCTATCTCCCTTTCTAGATTATTTGACACTTGATTGCCTGATGCATGTCTAGTTTGTTATTGTCGCTTTAATAACATCTAACACTGTGGAGCATACTGCAGAAGAAAGCTTAATAAATATTTGATGCACAAATGGATGAACATGGTCTTAAGGAGGAGCAAAGGTGGATCCATGCGGTGGGTGGACTGTGCCACACAGCTGTTGTCCTGTGGGAAAAGAGTTGCAGGACAGTGAGCAGTTTCCCCAGCCCTGTCCCAAAGCATTTGCCTCCACTAGTTGCCAGCTGGGTTTCCCTCTTCTTCCCTCTAGGTACCAGCCAGATTCGTCGCCTTATCCCTGCTGGAAAACATTACATCCATTCCCGGTCTGCAGCTTTGGTTATGACGTTCTTCCTATCTGAAATGCCTGACTTCTCTGCTTCTCATTGTCTTAGTTTTGCCCTCCTTTCCAGGCTGAAATCAAAGTCTTCCTCTGTTTTATAAAAAGGTTCAAGACAGCTCTTTCAAAGAATTAGACTTCACTTTAAAAAATTCCTTTCATGTTCAAAGTCTCAGGAGCATGGCAGCAACACTCCGTGAAGCGAAGTACATCTCTCTCTCTCTCCCACACATGCACTATTTAATTTTCAAAGATTGCTAAAGACTTTTATGTCTTCCAAATTTAGTGCACTTGTAATTAAATGTTTTCCTGTCTCGTTTTATTAGGAAAAGCCATAAAATGGCAGGCAGATCAATGAATAGCAGTGATATTTCTTTTAAACTTAGCATCATAAATCACCTTGGCTTTAAACTTGGCATCATAAATCACCATGGCCATACACATGTTAGGGATTGGTCTGTTGGATTTAGTAACTTATACTCTTTGCAGAAATCTCAAAAACTGATGAAGGTGGGAAAGCATAAAGCAGAGAGGTGTCTAGGTAGGGATGTTTGTGTTCTGGTTGTGGTGTTTGTATGCAAATGTGTGTTAAAAGATGAAGTTGGCTTATTCAGCCTTGGATCACATATTTCAGGAGAACTGGATCGAAATATTTGGAGGGGAATGAAATAGTAATTACAGAGGTCATGGGAAATTTTAAATTCACATTTCTCAAGGTGGGGGGGGGTGGTAAGCAATGACTCTGTTTAAGGAAAAAAAAAATGGGAGCTGAATTTACAGAAGCCCCGTAAGGAGAACAAAGAATAAAGAATATTAAAGTAGGAAATATACAATTTAATTAAAAGTTAAAAAGGTAGTAACTATGAAATAAATTCCTAATTAAGTAAAAGGGAAGATTGAAGAAGGAAAATTTCCTAAATGTCCAGAAGCTGGAATTATGGAATTTGGACACATGATAAAACATTTCTTTTACTTTCATAATTGTATGAAGAGTAAATTCACATTTATTATAATAAGTAGCATAGAAAGTTCTAGAAGTTCAACTAAACTAATCTAAAAATACTTATAAAGGCTCCTGCATGGCTCAGTCAGTTAAGCATCTACCTTTGGCTCAGGTCATGATCTCAAGGTCCTGGGATCAAGCCCCACATCAGGCTCCCTGCCTGCTTCTCCCTCTCTCTCTGCCTGCCCCTCCCTCTCTCTCTGCCTGCCCCTCCCCCTGCTTGTGTTCTCTGCTCTCTCTCTCTGTCAATAAATAAAATCTTAAAAAAAAACAACACTTAAAATGGGATATGTATTTGTGAATTAAACATATATTTTCATATACGATAGACATATGATTTTATATGGCTATCCCCATTTCATTAATTTCATTAATTGATTAGTCCTTACATCCCTCCAGCTGGGTCAATGGGTTTATTTACATTTCATATATATGATGCAGAAACTACTAACTAACTAGTAACTAGTAACTAACTGAGCAAGTTGTGTGACTTGCCCAAAGATATTCAGTTAATCACAGTGGAGCTACTAGTGAACAGAAAATAACGCATGACTCATCGTGGAGCCTTTCCTGGTTGTGAAAATTTTCTTCTTCCTGTTTACATTTTCAGTTTAACCAATGCATACCGTGTACCTGGAAGGATTCTAAACATGGCACAAGGCAGAGACAAATAAGGCACAGTCTCCTTCTGGCTTTCTCCACCAAGATTCATACAATAGGGTTTTCTGTGAACATAAAAACGGCATTTGGCCGTTGGGCAGCCACCAAATGACAAATGCCCACTGCCAGGCCAAAACTTTAAGCAGAAGTTAAGTTTTATATAAAATGAAGACAAACATTCTGCATCTTTAAATTTGCTCTTTATTAGAAGTTAGTGCTAAACAGATGTTATTTCTAGCTACCAGCTAAGCCAAATAAGGTCTCCATCCCAACCATGTTGTTTAGTATTTTGTGTTTGGACATTTTGCAACCTGAAAAGAAACAGACTTTTTAAATACCATAATAAACATCATTCAAGTATATATCAAATTACATTTTTACCTAAAATATTTCTAAGTATTTAAATGGGCACAACCTCTAACCTTCTGTGGCTCCTTTAAGACTATAATAACCTGTTGCATAATAATAAAAACACTGTTCTAATAAGTGCTTTACATGTATATGACCTCCATCCCCACAGCAACCCTAAGAGGTAGGCATCATTCTTTATCTCCATGTTACAGATAAAATACTGATTCCCAAAATATCAAGTAACTTTTTTAAGGTCACACAACTACTAAGTGGCATTTGGGCTCAGACTGGCAGGCCCCAAAGCTACCAGGATACATAAGCCCAATTAACACATGTGAGAAACCATCATAGACCTTCGACTTTACCTAAAGCTTTTGCAAAATTTAGTTGTCCCATACATTATGTTTCCCCTAATCCATTAAAATTGTATAAACCAGGGAAACAATGTCATTTCAATCATCAGGAACACAGAACTAGGGAACTTTTAATGTCTGCACAAATCAATTAAATGAAGAAACATGAAAAAGACACGAGAGAGAGAAAAAAAAATCTTTTTACAACTTCTTCAGGCTCAAGAGGAGAATTACTAATTCAGCCAATGTCCTTCACCTTTCAGTCCTAAAGGTGATTGATTTTATTTCTTGGGAGATGGTCATCGTGTCTGTTTTAGGCATCTCACAGCACCATAAAGAAACAAACTGGCATGACAAAAATGAGAGAACCCACCACGCCTGAATTTAAAACAAGACAAGAAAGCACAGGGGTTTTCCGAGGTAAACAGTAAATAGATTGACACTGAGCATCTACCTTCGCATTGTGTAAATCAGAAACTCTAGAGAGTCTAATGAAGTCAAATTATACTCATCACACCTTAGAGCAGCCATTCGGAAGCATCTCGTGTTATTTCCTTCTTGCTCCTAATCTCACCTGACAGTCATTGTCCAAAGTTTACTTCCATGAAGCGTATTTCTGCACACATTTCCATGTAGTCTCCTTTATCACTCGTCCTTACAGATGTTTGTTTTTGTTTTTTTTTTCCCCACTTTTAATATTGAGCCTCATGTCTATTCAGGCCTTTGCAATTCAGTTCCTGCTTCACTGCATTTCAGTAATTCATGTTGTATGGTATTTGTTTTTCCTGCAGATTCTCGTCTGAGTCATATGGCAAGATGCTCTCGTTTGCTATCTGGTAGAGTAAGGTGATCTATCTCTCTGTCAGGAGATCATTGGGGCGCAGTTCCCTCCACTGTTTACCAGCAATCATTTGCCTTTACCGAGGTGGCGTGACTAGAATCCTGAAAGACCCGGATCCCCTGAAACATGGTCTCTAGCATGAACCCCAGATTTTGCATTGGGGGCCTTTGTGAAAATAAAATATGTGTTTCAAAAGGGCTCAGGATTACCAGTGGGAGTCTCAGCCCTCAGCTTAGAGGACACTGAGGGAACGGAGCTCAGGACAGGAAAGTCCCGAGGGGGCTGGTCCTTGGGGTCAGTAGATTGGGGTGGGAGGCAGGCCTGATAGGAACATTGCAGCCCAACAGGCAGGAAGTGTGATCAGCCAAGAACCAGCATCAGGTGCACGGCACAAAAGGCAGGTGTGGGATACCAAATGGAAGAAGATAATTCTCCTGAGTGGGAGACTGCTCCATGCTAACTCTGATTAGTTACCTTATACCAGGAGTGCTTACCACTAGAGAAACGGATCTTAACGTTCTCCCCCTGCCTCCCCAACAAAGCCCAGAGAAACACTAAAACCTGCTTCGCAGAAAGAAGTTTTCCTGCCCAAAGTGAATGGAGGAATTTGTGAGGCATCCTATTGCTTTAGTTATTCCAATACTTGGAGTGAAAATATGCTCCTATATATTTATTTGCCTAAAACTTAACTCCAGTTGTCACAACAAACCAAAATGAAGAAGGAAGTAGGACTTACAAGCATATTTTATAGACAGCTGCCATCTGTCTCGATGAAACCGTGAAAGCCTCCTCAAGAACAGCTCTTGCCCTGATTCTTATCTCTTATTTATTGAATCCCCTCCCACTTTTCCTTGGTCCTTTCCAAGGCTAAGTGTTCACTCTCTCCAGTGATACAGAAATTATACGAGGCTCTTGGGGGAGGGTCATGGGAAGCTGGGTTTTTCCACGGCAGCATAATACAGGAAATCCTTAGATGTTTGGGGCAACTAACATTTCCAACCTCCGTCCTCGTCAAGGATGTTGTTCTTTTCATACTCCATAGCAAGTGACGAATTCATCTAACAAAGGTGGCTTCTCACCTGGGCTTTGGAAGACCAGTACCTCAGTGCAGCTAGGGAGAGAAAGTCGCGGGGGCGAGGTGTTGAGAGATCTGCGTTCCACTCTTCCCATACATGTCACATGACCTTGAGCTCACCTTCCTGAACATTAGTTTGTCCATCTATAAAATACAAATAACCTGACCCTGAACTGCCTCACCAGGTTGTATGTATTACTTTATGAATACCCAAAGTGCTGCCTCAACTAGGAAGCACTTTAAAAACATATTTCATACAAAAATAAAAGAGCTCCAGTAAAATTTTTAGGTGATGTAAGTAAGGAAATGTCACAAAAATGAATTTCTGATTCTATACATTCAAATGATTTCTGTACTATGAATGGGTACAGGAAGCACTTCCCGTAATATGTTCTATTTGCCCTTCAAAAAGTTACCCTCAGGAAAACAAGGTAGGAACTCAGGGAGGGAAATGGAAAGCAAAGCCCCTTGTTATATACCCTATCTGTGCCAGGTGCTTCCCTGGGCACTTTTTAAAGAAATGAACTCATTTAACCCCCACAAAATCTCCATACGGGAGTACAATGTCCTTACTCTTGCTTTCCAGTGGTGTTAGGTGGGGAATGTAACTTTTACACAGTCTGAAAGTGGTGGATTTGAGGTCAGTTCTGTCTAGCTCCATGATTCTTCTGCTGCACTAAAAGAATCCAACTCAACTCTGTTGGTTAACAGTATTGCTGATCTATAACAGAACAGTAATTATAGACTCACTACGGGGGCGGGGGGATGTATACACACAAAGGACTTGATTTTGTCTCAAATGACCTTTAATGAATCAAACTTTTAGCACAAGACAAAGAACTTTTAGTGGTGAGCTGTGAGATTCATTTGAATAAATTTAGTGCAATGATGTGAGTAAGGCCCCACCGTCATTGCAATATTTAGTAAGATAAGGTAGAATATGAGGTTAGAAATCCAATGGTTTGCCTTCAGTTCTAGTCAGGAGTGGTGGGTCCAGCTTTTAGGGCCAGGCTGGTGATTGACTCTATATTTTCTGAACTAATTTTTCTCAATTGTAATAGCAAGGATTTCTACTTAAGAAAGGAAGGAACGACCCTATTTAGCCCTCAGGGATAAAGATTTACTGACAAGGTTTGAAATGCATATAACACAGCCAGGGCTTCCATTCCGGCTTCCTTTATATGACTGTCATAGTACTAGTAACTTCACCTAGACTATCTCATGCCCCTACCTCTTAAAAGGGCCTCCATTGTGGAAGAGTAGTCTGTGAATTCCAGAAAATAGTTCTGGTCTAGCCTCTGCTTGCTGAAGTGGATTAACTGTGCAGATGGGTCACCCAGGGATGGCCTAGGGTTGGGTTGAACAGAGAAAAGTGTTTACCCAAGACTGTCTGAGCAGAGACCTAATACTGGTGGAAGGTAGTCAAGGTGGAGCAAAGCAATATTGAGCACGCTGGGGAGGAGTCCTGAGAGGGCAAAGCTCCCTCTGTGAGGAGGCAGGGTGGGAAGTGCCATGTAGGATCCAGGCGGGGCTGCACCAGTGCCAGAATGTTTAGGGGGGTTTGTTTCAAGGCTGGCTGAGGGTGAGGGAATGGAAGCCAAAAGGTAACCCAGGTAGCTGTAAAAGGAGCAATACAGATTGCATCATGAGGCCAAGGGATGGTGACAGGAAGCAGAAGCAGCAATTTCTATACTGGGCAGGGTTTGTGCTCCCCAAAGATAAATAACCACAAAAAAATACCAATCACAGCTTGGTTTGCATCCAATCCTGTAACATGCTTTGAATGTCTACTCCATGCAAGACGCAAGATATGGTACTAGATGCAGAGAGGAGAGGATAACTCTGATAAGGTTGCATGCCAAAAGAGGACAGAAGAACAAGATACTACGGAGGGAAATAAACAAAGAGGAGTTTCTTGGTAGGATTTCCTCAACTGCCCGGAATGCCTCGGCCTCAAGTGACCTCTTTTCTCCTACATCTGTCTGCATTATCCATGAGGCATATTCCTATCTTATACTCAGCTTGCTCATTTATGATGAAATATTTATGGAGAAGGTACTACATGCCAGGAGTTGAGAGATGTGACAAGGCATCAGGCGCAGTTTCTGCCCTCAGGAAAATGTCCTCCCTTGCCCAGGTCCATTGGTTGTTTTGAGGCATCTAAGGTCATAGACTTTCTTTACAGCTGAGCTTTTCCATGTTGTTTTTTTTTTTTTTAAGATTTATTTATTTATTTGAGAGACAAAGAGAGAAAGAGAGGGTGATTGGGGCAGAGGGAGAGGAGAGAGAATCCTCAATCAGACTCCCCGCTGAGCACAGATCCTGATATGGGGCACGATCCCACCTTCACGAGATCATGACCTGAGCCAAAATCAAGACTCGGCCTCTTAACCGAATGAGCCACCCAGGCGCCACTGCGTCTAAGCTCCTACCATCTCCCTGGACCCTCTGAGCCCTGCATTCTTCAGATGCCACACTGCCCAAAAAGCTGGGCTCCACAGGAAGCGGTCCTGTGACCACCCCTGCCTGGGCCCAGCACTGTTCCCCCTCCCCTGCTGGTTCTTTATTCATCTGTTCCAAATCTTTCCCACAATCCTCCAGCCATAAGTACACCCTTGCTCTTTATTCTATCTACCACCTTACCTCTCAAACTCCTGAAAACCTGCCCAAGTACATCAAAAAATGCACAAGTCTTCACGTTTTCTCTCTCACCTTTCCCTCTGGCCTTCTTTTCCTTCCTCTTGTCCAGGGAAAAACTAGTCTGTCTTCTCCACAGTGCCTTTCTCTCTGCTCACAAGCAGATCGATACCTTCATTCTAAAAAGAAAAGCTTTCCTCCAGCCGGGCATTCTTCTACCCTGCTTCAGCTCAGCTCTTCCTTCTTCTCAATGACGATTTCTCCACAGAGGATGTGGCATTTCTGTCTCTGCCAGCCAGGCTCTGTTCTCTCCTAGCCCACCGCTGTCCTGCTCCTTCCCCCACCACCCCCCCACCTCTGCAGAAGTCACCGCTCCTGAAGAGGTCACCGATAACCCTCCGATTGTGAGACAATGTTCACACACCTAACTGTGAATCTTGGGGCTGTCACCTTCCACAATTCCTGGGACAAGCCATGTTCCTGTTTCTCCTGTTTTCTGACAGCCCTTTTTCAGACCCTGTCCAGGTTCCTCCTTGTATCCGGGAGATAAGGGCAGAAACTAAGATCAACACGGGTGCTTGTATTCTCTTACCCTGTCCCTCTCTCTTGGGAGACCTCACATGCTCTGTACAGCTCCTGTCACACCATACCAGAACTTTCTTCACGTATGTATTGGGACTTGGTGTTTCCCTCAGTTTCAGATCCAAGTTGCCAACTGGTTGCTAGACATCAATTCCAACACAATACCTCCACATTCAAATACATCTGTTCCCCGGACTTTTTATCTTCTGTCTCATTTACCTCAGATAAACACATTACCATCCTCCCGACACTCAGGCTTGAGGTTTCAGTGGTCTTGGATGCCTCTGATCTCTCCCTCTTCCCCAGCCATGCCACTTCACTACTCACCCGGTCTGTTCCTCAGGAGCAACCTCACGTCTGTGCCCTCTTTCCCATTCCTTCTGCTACCTCTGTAGTTCAGGACATGGAGGCATGTGGTGCAGTTGGAAACACGGACTCCAGCAAAACAGATTCAAATTCCGATTCCATTGGGACCTAGGAATAGAGCCAGGAAGTCACTCTCTAGACCTCTACTTCCTCAGCTAAAAATCAAGGGGATAACACCTTCCTCTTGGGGTTGTCATGAAGATTAATGTAAGGCATAATGTGTGTAAAGGGCCAACCACTATGCATGGGATAATGTAGACATCAAAATATGTTAATTTTCTCCTCTTCTTTTTATACGGGTTGTTTTAAAATTCACTTTTGGGACGCCTGGGTGGCTCAGTTGGTTAAGCAGCTGCCTTCGGCTCAGGTCACGATCCCAGCGTCCTGGGATCGAGTCCCACATCGGGCTCCTTGCTCATCAGGGAGCCTGCTTCTCCCTCTGCCTCTGCCTGCCATTCTGTCTGCCTGTGCTCTCTCTCTCTCTCTGACAAATAAATAAATAAAATCTTTAAAAAAAATTCACTTTTAATTGTTAACTATTTTCCAATTTTTGTTTTTCTCTTCGCAATCTATCCCCTGTGCGGGCACCGATTATCTTTCCAAAACTTGGATTTACTATTTGGTCATTTTCCTGGTCAACTACTTCTGGTAATTCCCTATTGCCTGAATATTACCTGTTCACATCCCATGCCATGATAGTCCAGACCTTCCACGACTTGTGGCTATTTATTTCCATTGGCCTATGAGCCCTTCTGCAGGACAGTAAATATCCACAGGGCTAACACTGAGTTTTTTATCCAAGTTCCTCCAACCAATGACTGGAACCTAGTAAAGAACTAACACATACGTATCCTGGTTACATCAGTTGTTATAGCACCACCCAACTTCACCAAATGTTCATTCGTTTCCTTAACGGATTTCCTTCAGACATAGCCACTATGCTTAATCTTCGTGGGGCCACTGCATTTTTATCATTTCTGTGTTTTTAGTTGAAAGCCTACTTCATCCATGTTTATCGATCATTTCCAAATTACTCATAGTGGTTGATACGCCCTGAAGGTTCATTATATTATTCTTCCTATATTTATGTGTAACTGAAAGTTACGGAATAAAAAATATTCTACATGGCATGACTAAAGGAAATGAGAGAATGAATGGACGTACACGTACCCACTACTGTGCATTTAGTCATTCTATTCATTCCACTTGTTATGTCCTATTTCTGCCAGTCCAAATAGTACAACTTTCAAAACCCAACTTTCTTCCATGAAATGAGCTTCAGTTCTCCTCACTGTAAATTGATATTTTTCTGCTCTTTAGTTCTAAAGTATCTTGTTTGCTATTTGTGGCTGGGAAGCCAGTTCCTCTGCCATGTCCATTCTCTCCTTCTCCCACAGTAAAACTCGGGAGTTTTTAGATAGGCTCATCCCATTCAGAAAAGACTCCGTTTCTTAATTTATTTTGACTTGCAGTAACCAGGTGATCAAGTCCTCACCAAAAAGATATAAAAGCAGGATTGTCCTGTGGTGACTTCTGGGAATCTTCCTCAAGAGACGACTGGCATGTAGTAACTGGCCAGCTAGGCAAGAAGTGTTTCTAATAGAAGAAGTTGGAACTCAGGTTTGGTGTTTTTTCTAGGTGCCTAAATAAGCCAGGCTGTTAATACAGGAACATTTTCATAAGAAAATGGTTTTACCCAGGATATCTTACTCCAAAGCATTTCAGCAAGCCAAAATGAACCTGAATTTGAAGTTTAGAATTTGAGTTTGTGTCTGCACTGACCTTGAGGATTTGCAGAGTAGACAAAGAGGCAGTATTAAAATGTGTCATGTTAGATTACTTAATGGTTCCTCCAAAGTGGAGGAAAGGTATTGAAAGAATGACAGCCAAAAGAGTTAGGGAGCTAGAACGTAGCCAGATTTGCTGCACATTATGCAACAGCCAATATTATTTTAAACTCAATTCCAAGAGAACAGTGTGATATCTAATGTATACAGGTCTATGAAAATACTGTGGCATAAGCCCGGGAAGAATGGATATATTTGCAAATAGTGTTTCACTGTGCCTTTCCATAAATAAAAACAATCAGGCTTTAACTCAAAGTCTGCCATAAAGTGTTACATGGAATCTTTTTTATTGAGTGTCAATAGAAAATCAAGAATCAAGGAGTTTTAGCAATTTATTCAATGCCACTTCTTGCCATCATTTTGAAATTATTAAAATGGGTATAGTGAGTTCAGAAAGCAAACCTGATATCTTCATGAGAGACGGAGCCACATTCATGCTCTGGGTGGGATCACCTCTGCAGGAGAACATTATATTCTCTTTCAAAGGCAAAATGTTTCTAGGTTTTGCCTCTTTACTTTGTATGTACCTTTTTTTTTTTTTTTTAAGAGAGAGAGACCAGGGGTGGGGGAAGTGAGGAGGGAGAGAGGGAGAGGAAGAGAGAAACTCTAAAGCAGGCTCCATACCCAGTGTGAAGTCCAATGCAGGGCTTGACCTCATGGCCCTGAGATCATGACCGGTGCCAGAATCAAGAATGGGATGCTTAACTGACTGGGCCACTCAGGTGTCCCTGTAAGTACTTTTAAAGTTATACCTGTTCACCTACTAGGATTTATGAAATCTTATATTTGGGATGTTTTTTCTATAATAAAATATTATCGTTTGTAAAAAAAATTTTTTAAAAAACAACAGTAACTGACCTGTATCCCTTGTCTCTACTTTTTGCTCCAACCTCTATCCTGCTATATGGAATGAGGATGTGATGGCGGGAGATCTAGCTGCTATCTTGGACCATGAAGACCATGGCCACATCCTCAAGATGATAGAGCAGTGAGCCAGAAGGAGCTGAGTCTCTGAGAATTCCATGGAGTAGACCCAGGACGGAATACTTAGCTGTGGAATTTTATATAAAAGGGAAAATATGCCTTTATCCTGGCTTTAGTCACGATTATGTTGAATTTTTATTTCTCAGAGCTAAAGTTGCTCCTATCAAATACATTTCTTCTCTGAATTATATTTGGCTGTGGATATGCTACAGGACAGGATATTTCTTCTCCTTGGTCCTCCCCTTTCTACCTTGCTCACAGATTACAGAGACAGTGTCTCTATTAACAAGAGAAAGGATTTGTCTGTCTTGTGGGCTACATGTGAAAGATGTAGGCAAGTGTGGGCCAGGCCAGTAGCTGTTCTGGTTGGGTGGAGTCCAGGGTGAAGCCCAATGTTAGGGATCCTGCAGAAGGAAGGTAGGTGGGTAAAAAGACCCCAGAGTGTAAAGGAAGAGAAGAGCCTGAGAGACTAGAAGTTGAAGGGGCTCATAGCAATCAACAGAATAGAATGGGATCAGTGTGAACTGCCTGGTGATTGAATGGGAAAACTGAGGCACATTTCTATGTTACCCTGACCAGGGTGTGTTTGAGAGGAGTTGTTGGTGAAGACTGCCTTCTCTTGGGGGATCCACAGTACCTTCAAACCCCTCCAGATAGTGCCAGCAAACTTATGCATGACATTCTTGTCTCTCTCCATTGAGGCATTTAAGCTTCTCCTGAGCAGAGTCTTGTTTTATATAATTTTACTTTACACTTATTACCTAGTTCACAGTTGATAGAGGTACTAAATAAATGCTTGGTATCAATATTGATGAGCCTGATGATGACTAGCTTTAGTTTTGCAATATCAGTACATCTATGAACTTTTTCCTTATTCAAAATCTACAGAAGAATAAGATATATTATTCTCTCTGGCTCCCCTCCCCCAAAGTGTTTATAATGCTTCTTGGAATTTACCTAAGTAAATATATAAGTAACACATGTTTTCGTTCAGGAGGAGGCATTAAGAGGCTAGGGTGGCTTTAGGCAAGTATTCATTAGCTTATTGTGTTGATCTTTTTCTAGTCCATTTGGAATTTAACTTCTCCCATTCAGTTATAGGCAAAACAACCAGGAAGTGAGGGGATGTATCTTCCTAGCCAATGAATCTTTAATAAATATTTATTGAATGAATGAGGGAATAAATGATGTCAACACATTTCTATAAATACTTGGTATAACCAAGCGATCATCACCTGCTTTAAGTTACTTCTTAGTTATCAAAGGACAATAATGATCTGTTTTTCAGTCAGTATTAATATATTGACCCTGGACTATCACACAATCCCTGTAATCATACAGTCAACTGTGGGGTTATTTCCACAAGTGTACTGTAAGCCCTGAGGAGTGATTGTGGGAGCAACTGAAACGTTAGCAGCATTCTTGTTCTCAGGCTGTTAAACGCAATGGCCCAGTAGGAACAGGACCCCATCATCTCCTGGGGCCTGGCATAGATAAGGAGCTATGAAGGAAAGTAACTCTCAACTCCCCTTCCTGCCTTGGGTGATTGCTAGCACGAACATCCCATTCCTCCCTTATCCCCTAAACCCCTCCCTGTGTGCCCAAGCATAGGGGAGGGTATAGGCCTTCCTTCTGGCTTCAAAATAATTGCCATCTCTTTGCATTCCTTCCTCATACTTTGATACATCTGTCCTTACTTTGCTGATTAAAAAAAAAAAACTAAATAAAAGCTCTGTGCACAATTCAGCTGCTATTATTCTCCCTTGTAGAGGCAGCCCTGCACAAGCCCTCAGATTGGTGTCTGAGAGCATTATTTCAGTGCATGACATCAACTACCCTAAGAGTGCAACTATTAATTAACATTCACTGCATGTCAACTTCTGTGTTAGTGTTAATGTGAGGAATCCACGAGATCCACTTTGCACTCTGAATAGAAAACACATACAAATAGAGAATAATTTCATTCTAACATGTAAACAGAGTACTCCCTGTAAATAAAATAAGAGTTCAAGGGAGAAATACTCACACAGCCTAGAAGAAAAAGTTAAAGGTGACTTCAGGGAGCAGATGAGCAGAGAAGAACAATTAGGATTTGGTGGGGCAACGTGAAGGAAACAGTGATTCTAGGGTCTAGAAAATCACGGGCTAAGGTCATGGAGCAAGATCATGAAGTTTTGAGCAGAGGAATAGCAAAAAGTACATTCTAGAATACTGGTCTGGTTTTGTTTACTGGGATAGAAACATGCTTTTCTTTCTTATTGCAACAAAGGGCCTAGACCATCCTGGGGCCTAATCCGTGTGTGTTGAGATAAATGAATGCCTTATTTATAATGGAAGTCTTCACTCTCCCTCCTTTATTCCAATGGGAATACAATAAGTGACATGGTTCTCTTTCTCCTTCTTCCCATTTTTCTTTCTTTTTTCTTCTCTGCTTTTTCCACCTTCAGAATCATTGCCCATCTTTCTCTTCGTCATTTTGTTTCTTAGTCTGTTTGGAGTTTAAAGTAGAAGCCCAGGAAATGAGATAGAAGGCAGCACAGCACAGTGCTGCCTGCTGATTCCTGTGTCCAGCACGATGGAGGGCGGTCACTGTACTTGTCACCTGTCATTTCCTCCCAAAATGTTCCCACTCTGACTCCAGGAAGATGCCAGAACTATTTTTGCCAAGCCTTACAATATGGCATGTCTTCCAGCTCAAGCTACTGCATTAACTACATTTCCCAAGGTAAGATAATTTAGTTGTAAGATTGTATTTATTTATTACAGAGAGAGTGAACAAGTGGGGAGGGGAGCAGCAGAGAGAGAGGGAGAAGCAGACCCCTCACTGAGCAGGTTGCCCAACGATAAGGGGCTCAATCCCAGGACCCTGAGATCATGACCCGAGCCAAAGGCAGAAGCTTAAGCAACTGAGCCACCCAGGCACACAGGCATCATTATTTCCTGACAAGAATAATTTCTTTTTATAATTAGGTAATTCAGTTTGAGCCAACTGCTTCTTTGTGATAGAAAGTGTCAGAATAAACATTGTGAATCAAAAGTTTTATTTGTTGAAGAATTTTGAGGCGAGCATAAATGTATATTCCACACAGCTAGGAAATAAAATCAAATTAGACATTCTCTTTAATGACCAAATTTGCTCACATTTAGTTTTGCCTTCATACAAAACATAATAAAGCACAAAGACAGAAAAAAAAACAAACAAAGAATCAACACCCATAAGTCCACCCTATAGATACAAACTGTTAAGTTTGATAAACATATCACTTTTTTCTTTTTTCCTCTTTATTTATTTATATGATTTTAAATTTTAAAAAAGGGGAAAGCATTTTCTTTTCCAGCTAGGCAATATATCAATCAATATTGCTGTGTAACATTCCCTCGGCGGATGACTGTGCTTTTCTTAGTCCATCTCCTATACTTTAGAACTAAGATTGTTTTCCATGTTCTGGTATCTAATAAGCATTGTGTTAAACATCCTTTTTCAAACATCTCAGTACATCATGTCTATTTCCTTATAATAAATTGTTTAATGCAGAATTTCTATGTTTAAGAGCAAATATTTAAAAATTCTTTTGAGGGATGCTTGGGTCACTCAGTCGGTTAAGCTCAGGTCATCCTGGGATCGAGTCCCACATCGGGTTCCTTGCTCAGCAGGAGGCCTGCTTCTCCTCTGCCTACTGCTCCCCCTGCTTGTGCTCACTTGCTCTCTCTCTGACAAATAAATAAATAAAATCTTTTTTAAAATTTTTAAAATAAAAAAAAAATTCTTTTGCTCCATATGTCTGTTTTTCTACCCCCTTTAACAAAACTTTTTGTATACTCTAACTTTAGGGAAACAATGCCAGGCCCAGATTCATTGTGA
>NW_022631539.1:0-56944 GCF_010015895.1 Lontra canadensis
TCTATTATGAGTAGCCTTAAAGGTATGACTACATTATGGTCATAAATATGTTTTAAGGAACATATTCTCATCCTAAACTTTCTAGGGTAAGACAACTGTGGCTAACCTATTTTGGTGGTGATCACTGATAACCATAAGCAACTCTAACATAAAACAGGAAATCTGACTGTTAGGCTCACTTTCACATATGAAAGGCACACAATCTTAGCAGGTTTCTAAGGAAACCATATGTTGTACTTTCAGTGATGACCATCACTTTAGTCCACACGTTGGTAGAATACAATTTCCTTTGAAACACTTACTTTATTTGAAGTTCTTTCTGTTTACTTACTGACCTAGATGTCAGGCATTGACATCATGACTCTTCTACAGTTGAAATAACAGCCATGAAACTGGGAACAAATAAACATGTTCCTGTAGTTTACAGGTCTAGGAAAAGACATGTTAACTAAACTCATCTTCTTCTCATGTCCCCCCAAAAACCTCAATTAATATCACAGATGAATTAAGTTGACATTTTAAACTTGTCCCAATTGTGTTAAGTCCTTGGGTTGAAAGTCCTTCAACCCCCATCTTATGATACCCTGTTAAGTTCAGATAGGAACATGCCAGATGAATTACTCCAGTAGAATGTAAAGGTCACTACACCTACTTTAACCAACCTTATAGCTACTAACTTAACAAGCATATGCAGGCCTAAACATCCTTGACAACCCCAGGCTGAAGGGTTTACTTGGTCTAATAGACCAAGTACCTGCTTTAAAAGAATGCTGTGCTTTAGAAGAAGAATGCAGACTGCCTTATCAAAAAGAAGATAATTCAAGGATTAAAATAAGTTTGCTTTTAGTGAAATTGTGAACTTTTTGTCACTCGAGTGGGTTGTGTGTATACTAATATACACATGTCCTCCCTGAGCATTCAAACCACTAAGCATTCCCTCAAGTGCGCTCAATTTCTCTAACAAGTTTTGTAAAAATGCTGGCCATGAGACTGGACTGGTTTCCATTCCACCACAAACGAACTGGGGACTTTCTTTCCTATCCTAGCTGGCTGAGTTCCCTTAGTTAGAAGGGGTAGGAGTGACATAAAAATTCTTTTTGGTGTAAGAAGAAGAAATGATGACTAACCCAGAAATGGAAAACAATGATGATTCAACAACAAAGGGAGTATTCTTCAACAAAGACTACTTAACAAAGCCACAAGAACTTTGGGTCCACAATGTACCTAACAGATACATATCCCAAAGCTATCATTCCCCAAGTCTGATTAATCATAAATAACTGGGAAGCTTCTAAAAATACAATTTCCTAGAGGGAAGGCTAAAAACGAGCCCTGTGGTATTAGACAAGAATCAGAAGTCTCCATGGACAGATGCACAAATATCAATATGCTTATACGTGGACCAGAATGCACATTTAACATCCTAGCTTTCTCTGTTAAGAGGAATACTAGAATCGAGGACACCGTAGGTGCAATAAGCACACCTAGAGCCCAGATTTTGGTTTCTAAATACCATTCTCAAATAAAAAGGACCAGGGCTCCTTGGAGAAGTAGTTAATCCCAGGGCTGGAGTCAGGAAAATACAAGTTGATGCTGGACTATCTAATAATGCTAGAAAGTATGAAACTGTTCAAAATCAAGAGATTAGGGATATGTTAAAGGAACACAGGAGCTAACTTGAAAGAGCTCCCAATGGCTAGCACTAACACAATTTGAGGAACTAAATAGTGACAGTATTGGATTATTACCTACAGGATAAAATACTCATGAGTCCACATTGACGTAAGTTAATAAATAAGCAGGGAGAAGGGGCAGCTTTCTCTTAAAGATGAATTCCAATTAATACAGAATAAAAGAGAGAGAAAACCACTATTAGGGGCACCTGGGTGGCTCAGTTGTTAAGTGTCTGCCTTCAGCTCAGGCCCTGATTCCAGGGTCCTGTGTCCGGCTCCTTGCTCAGCGGGAAGCCTGCTTCTCCCTCTCACACTCCCCTTGCTTCTGTTCCCTCTTTTGCTGTGTCTTTCTCTGTCAAATAAATAAACGAAACCTTAAAAAAAAAAAAAAAAGAAAAGGAAAGAAAAAGAGAACCACTATTAGACCACAGTAGTAACTGTGGCATGCAATGGATGTTAAAAATAGAGGACAGAAGTTTGAGGAGAAACAGCACGTTTGTATATTCTCAAAGTCTTCCCCCAAGACACAGATTTACTACAAAAGGAAAAACATTAACTTTACAGTAGAGAAACTTGCCAGATACCACCTTAATCAAGTGAATCAGGGAAACTTTACCAGTAATAAAAGACATCACCATCACGGAACTCCTGATATGACATCATCTCTGTGGGATTCTTCCCCAAAATATATGACCTCCATCTAATTAGGAAACAGTATCAGACAAACTCAAACTGAGGGAAATTCTACAAAATAGCTGATCAGTACTCACTGAAAGAGTTAAGGTCATAAAACACAAGGAAAGACTGAGGAACTGTCAATGGCACACTACAGTGACATTACCAAATGTAAGTTGGGGTTTTGGATTTGATCCCAAAAACAGTAAAAGGACTTTAGTGGAAAAAATATAGAATAAAGTCTGTAGTTTAGTTTGTTTGTTTGTTTTAAGATTTATTTATTTATTTGACAGAGAGCACATGTGAGCGAGTGCAAGCAGTGGACATGAGGGGCAGAGGGAGACAGAAATCCCTAAGCGGACTCCCCGCTGAGCACGCAGCCTGATGCGGGCTCAATCCCAGGACCCTGAGATCATAGCCTGAGCTGAAATTAAGAGTTGAATGCTTGACTCGGGTGCTCTGTAGATTAGTTTTAAAAGCAAAACAATTCCTAGACTCCAATACCCCCTTTAATTGTCTGAAAAATTTGTTTTGTTTTTTTGGGGGAGGGGTTGGTTGGTGTGTATTTGGAGTTCAGTAAGGGTTCCAGGGGTTGGTCTGACTTGGGAATCACTATCCCTGGCTTTCACTTGAATCACTGAGGAGCTCTGAGGAATCCTTATGACCAGGTCACTGCCCCTGGACTATAAGTACAAGCACTTTTTAAAGCCCCAATAGACCCCCAAATGGCAGCTTATCAAGCTGTGTCTGTGGACTACAGGCAAGGGAATCAATGCACAGTCCCCTCTTGAAAACCTCACTGCATGTGGAATGAACAGAACTGAAGGGTGTTCTTCCTATTCCTCTCTTGCCTCACTTCCCCTAAAGGAATTATTTTTCCAGTAAATTCTGAATTATCAGTCTATAAAGGTCATTACATCATGCTTTGTTAGAATATAAAAGATGACAAATGACTTTTATAATCTTAAGAACTACTCCTTGCCTCTAACTTATGGCCTATTTGTAGTTCAAGTGGAGTTCAAGTAAGTCTCAGAGAATGCAGTAACATTCTAGAGATTACACAGCTCTCCCTTCAGGTTTTCCTGGGATTCGCTTTAGCAAATGTCTGATAAAGGTCTTTTCTACATAGATACAGCCAGGATTAAGATAGTATACCAAGGGGGTGCCTGGGTGGCTCAGTCCTTAAGTGGCTGCCTTTGGCTCACATCATGATCCCAGAGCCTGGAATCAAGTCCCGCATGGGCTCCCTGCTCAACGGGAAGCCTGCTTCTCCCTCTCCTACTCCCCCTGCTTGTGTTCCCTCTCTCACTGTGCCTTTCTTTGTCAAATAATAAATAAATCTTTAAAAAGGGGGGGGGGAATGGTTTCCCACATTTCCAAAGGAATTAAAAAAAAAAAAGTATACCAAGTTCTAAAAACAGGAATTTATCACAGAGTTAAAATGGTACTCTAATAAAATCAGATCAGTATACTACTATTTCCATCCTTTGAAAAATATCTTCCCTAAGTATCCTGGGTTAAGCAAAGTAAAAGAGCTCAATGATTCTAGATTATGCAGCAGGTTTTTCTAGAACAAGCAGCAAGAGTGAAAAATAACCAATAAGAACTATTTTCCCTTTTAATTAGATAAGAATGTATAACAAACACAAAAATTATCTACTCTAGAATTGGCATCTAAAATTTTTTCTTCAGGACAAATGGGTTGATTTTGAATATTTAATACCTAAGATGTGAATGTAAAATATTATATAATAAGATAAGCATTTTTCCCAAGAGGTAAGATTTTTATTTGGATCTTTTCAGACAGTTGTGTCCAAATCCTGTAGACTGGACCAACACCGGATTCATGTGACATTTAAAGACAGTGATGGGATTCCATCTTGTCTTTCCTATGCACAAAACTGCCTGACCAGCATCTGGATCACATCTGCAATACTGGGATCATCCCAACCAACTGCGTGAAACAGCTCAGCTAACTGGGAGTATGTAATCAGAACAAAGTATGTGGGCAAACTAAAAGAGGCAGCATTTATATAGACATTTGCTGAAATCTGTCCAGTTGTGTTACTCCCAAACTCAGAGCAGCAAATACCTCAGACATATTAGTAAGTGAAAAACTAAATTGTCCACATCGATCAGAACCAGAGTGGTATAATCTATATTTGAATGAAAAGAACTGTTTTCTTTAAATAAACAGTTCAGTCATGCACTCTTCAGTATTATGGAGTAGTAGTGTGTATGCATGTCTCTAAGTCATTTCTGACAACAGATAGGGGCATAAATATAAAAATGGATAATAAATTATTTTCAAAAAGCCTAGACACATTTCTGGCCACAGCCTCTATGCTACTCTCCACAAAATTCCTGAGCTCATCTGTGGCATCCAGATTAAAGAGACAAATGAGCTGTGAAAACAGATTCTAGGAGAATTTACTCCCCCAAACTCCCTACCTAGTAATACCACCACATTTCTGAGAGGAAATAAAATTCTATGCAACTAAATACTTAAAGTTTTGTGAACACTCCTGATGCTGGATTGGAGGAAAAGTGCTTGGTTTTGGACCCATTCACCTAGTGCTATTGAATTTTGAGCAGCAGGAAGTAATGACAAAATGTGCTAAGTGTGGGGGGGATTAAGGGGAGGCTTCATCCCCACTGAAGATTTCCTAACTCCGCATGAACACTGCCCCAAGCCACATGCCCCGCCTACTGGGTGACTTGCTATCTTCTACCACCGTGTTTGTTAGTAAATCTTGCTATAAATAATACAAACATGTAAAATTCTCTCTTAAAAACAAAAACGCTTTTTTACTTGACCACACTAACACCCAGGTCCTCTGATACAGCAGAGGGACAAGGATGGAGAAGCACTGTCCTCTTGCTTCCTGGAGTTCCCTGCAGCTGGTGAGGACATGCAGACACAAGGTCAAGTTCTCATTTCTGCCCCATTAGCAGGTCTCATAGCCTCTGTGCATGAGGTTCTCATCTCTAATAAGAATACCCACATGCCACCTAGAGTCTCCACACACACAGACTTGATTCTAGAAGCACTTCCTAGGATTCCAAGTTTGGCTAAGCACTCCTGTAGTACATGCCACCCTAATTTAAAAATGCAACCAAGGTAGTTTAAAACAAGTGGTGGAAAATAAGGCCAGCAGATTATTCTGGAACTTCAGGATATTAAAATATGAAATAATGTGGCCTTTTCCTCAACAAAAGGAATTATCTACACTTGTTTAAAAATTATGGAAACTTCTTTTTCAATTCCTAATTTCTAACAAAGCACAAAAGTCGTCTCGTGTTTTTTAAATTATGAGATTTATACATTTATGTTCCAAACACATAAAATCATCTCTTTTCAGATGGAGACATTCACCCAGGCAGTATATGAATAGTAAGGAATGTCAGGGTCACTGAGGGCTTGGACTCTGAAAACTAGGTTTTTCCCTCTCCCCTGTGCCCCACCCCAAACACGCACACAGACACACCCAAGTTATAAAGTCTAACTCTCAACATCATCAGTTCAGCTTATTAAGCAGATATCAAATCTAGCGTCCCTAACACTAGCCATTCAGAAAATCAAAGTTTCTCTTGGAGCAAGGAGGTGACTCATGGGACTTCGATGTTCTGACATTAACATAAAAGGGAACTGTTAGTAAAAGGCAGTCTAATTGAATACTTGTTAACCTCTCTCTAGAAAACACCAAAATCAGGAAGCATAAGAACTTCTTCCTGAGATAGGTGTTTTGTGTTTGTGTGTTACTCAATAAAAGAATTTTTGTATGTTTCATAAAGATTCAGCTATATCCACTATTCTCCCTTCTGACCTTCACAAGAAATATGGATGAATCCGTATATACATGTACTCTATACTATTAAAAAGGAAATTTCAAAAGTAAATTGCTTCTCTCTGTATATCTGACTTCCATTCATATTCAAACAATGTTCAGTTCCATCAGTTTCTGAGAACTCCGAACAAGTACTGTCATTAACAAGTACAAAAAGCAAAAAGCACACAAATGTGATAACATTTTTAAAGGTGACAAAAATTTATATAACTTTAAAATCAACCTGATTATGAGCCACAGATTTTAGAAATTATCTGTTTTTTACACTTGTTTTCATAAAAACATATATCCTTAATTTCCTAAAAAATACCTTTACCTCATGGTATTTATTTCAGATTATTTTTGAAGGAAAAGGTTCCACAGGTAGAGTTAAATTATATTGTCCTTAATTTACCTGATTTTATTTCCTTAACGCTGACTTCTAGAACTTACACTTTTATATGATTTTGTATTTTGTCCAGATTTAAAAAAAAAAAACAAACCTCAATTTGCATTTTCCCTGCATGTCAAGCTTATAATATTTGTCTGCAATTATAGGAGAAAGAAAGACTGCAGTCACTCTTTTGTATCATATATCAGAATAAAATGCTAGTTTCAAAATATTAGTTCAGTTTTCAAACAATTTTGGCTAGGATAGTAAAAACCATAAAACTTTTTAATGTTTTTTATTCCTCAACTACTGCACTTAGAAGCAAAAATATAAAACCAGACACACTTAGTTTGATACCTAGTTTTAAAAGAATTCTGTTTAAAGCAGCAACCTCACTTTTTTCTAGGCAGAAAGTTATTTTTCAAATAATAAATAGAAAAAAGTAAAAAGATGGTGTAGCATGAATGAGGGAGACCAGGTACCAAATATTTCTGCTGAATGTAACATTAAAAGTTAATAAAATCCATTACAGTGCTACATTTTCCAAAGAAAAGGTATTAGCCCTCTTCACTCATTACTACCCAGATTGAGCAAGCAAGCAAAGGCAACAGGATATTGGGGCATGTAACTCACCAGGATACCAGTAGGGGCCTTCCCATGGTAAACACCTTCAGTTTTACTTAATGAGTCTTCATAAAACTTCTCTTCCTCCTCCTCATATTTATTATCATCTTCTAAGTAAAACATCTTAAAACTGAACTAGCTTATCAAGCATGTCTTTTTTTCAGAAACAAAGTTACAGTCCTAAATTATCAAAACAGAAAGCCGCTCTGCTGACAAACTGAGTGTAAACTGTTTGCCGACACAGTAATATGGTTAAAACTGAAAGGAAATGGTTCTTAAAAAAAAAAAAAAAAAGGCAATACATACACGACTTTACCAATAAGATTTGCTCAAAACGCCTCAACCCCTTCTCTCTGAAGGAGATAAGGAGGGGCATGGGACAGGCTGTGCCATGTGTTTACACTGATAGGTACCAAGTCCTGCCCAATCACATGACGGTCACTGAAGCTTCCACCACACAGGACAGGGATTGAGTTAATGATTCTCCAAATCAATCACAACCTCATTTTTAGAAATAAAAGTTATACATATAGAGAAGTAATCATTCAAGGGAAAATAGTTTACATATATTTTCTAAGCATCAATAAGCTTCTCTAAGACAGCACGTTATAGATGCTTTATAGAATTCAAAAACAATTTTTTATCTTATCGGCATGACTCAATATATTTTCACAATTCTGGATGGAAGACAGCCTGTTCAAGCCCTGTAAATAATGAAAAAGTTATAATAATAAATTATATGTTAATATTAATGATGGCATTATAAAATATTAACATATAATACTAAACAATTTAATTTTAAGAATATGACACTGCAGCATTGTAAAATTCAAACATTCCTGGTATTTCTGTCTTTCTATAAGTCAACATCTAGTAACTTCAGGTGAATTTTTCTAAAACTCAAAAACATACTTAACACACATGGACAAAACATGTTGTTTTTAATTAAAAATTATACTATTTTATTCAATACAATTGTCTGGGGTTGCGCTGTTCATTACAATGTGGCTATATCTGCAATACTGCCTGAACCAACTGAGATGAGTTGTAAGCATAAAACACACAAAATGTGTGTGAAATAATCTAATTTTTTATATAGGTACATGTTAAAATGACAATATTTCAGATGTACTGAGTTAAATAAGATATATTCTTAAAATTAAATGCTTTTTTCTTTTTACTTTATGCAATTTAAAGTTACACATAGGACTCCCATTATATTTCTTTTGGACAAAGCATCACCTAAGGGCCCGGAGACAACCTTGAGAACAAGGAGGAGGAAAAAAGGACATTCAGCCAAAGTTCTACTAATGAAGAAATGAAGATGACAGGGTTTTTCATCATCCCATAAAAGCATTGAGTTAATTCATCAACAATATGCTAGCTGATCCTCACAAATTCAATGATGTTCAAATTACTAAACTTTTTCCTCTACTTCTATACATCACAAAAAGCCAGTATTTACAAGTGTCTGACCAAGTAAAGAGAGGCTGGTAATGTTTACTAGAGCAATATCCTACAAAGAAACATATAATAAAAATACTAAATGGCAGAATTAAGAACAAATTTCACCAATATGAGAAACGGCAAAAAATTTATCTTGCCTTTGGTATGTTATACTGCTTGCTGCCCAGCCTACTGGACATTAACGTGAGCCTGCAGTACATCATCAAAGTGCCCATGGTGCTTGTGATCTAACTCAGTATACATCAGGTAACACAAATTATTCCTTTTAAAAGTGATTTTTTTTTTTGGTCTAAATATTACACAATTTGTAACAATTTAAACCTTTCCCTCCATGTCCTATTGCAGTTCTGGATCCCCAGCATCAGAAAAACTGATATTGGGGGGTTGCCAATGGGAAAATAATAAAAGGAGAAATAAGACGTCAGGGACAAGGGGAAGTAAAAGAGAACGAGAAAGAAGATTAAGGAGAAACTACATAAGAAGATGAAAGGGGGAAAAAGGAAGAGCAGAGGAAATAAAACTGGAAAGAAATGAGAAAATATATAGATGGAATGACTGGAGAAAAAGAAAACTGTTAAGGAGAAGGGCAATTGGAGGGATAAAGATACAATGAAAAGAGAAAAAAAACTTTATCCATTTTAAAAGTGAGTCAGCTGAGGGGTGCCTGGGTGGCTCAGTTGGTTGAGCGTCCCACTTTTGGTTTTGGCTCAGGTCGTGATCTCAGGGTAGTGAGATTGAACTGCCTCAGGCACTGTGATTAGCAGTGTCTGCTTGAGATTCTTTCCCCTTTCCTTCTCCTTCCCCAAGCTCCCACCCCTGTGCTCTCTCTCAAATAAATCTTTTTAAAAAAGTGAGTAAACTGAGGCCCAGCAAGACATCAGGAATTTAGTCTAAGGTCCACCCACTTAGACCCAATTTCTGGTTCAATGCTTTTTTGCATGATGCCAGGTTAAGACCAGAAGACAAAGTGCTAGGGAAAGGAGAATGAGGGTCAACCAGAAGAAAAGATAAAGAGCTAACAAGAGAAGAGAGGCAAGAGCCAAAGGTTGATGGGTACGAACTCTCTTCAGGCAAACTTCACCTCAAATGCCTCTTACAAAACAAACAAGCTCTAGGCCAGTCACTTCAATTTCCTGCTAGTCTTGGTACTGACTGTTTCACTGTTTGGACTGATGACTCACAGAATGTTCTGATTGCAAGAGAGCATGCACCATGGACCCGGATATGGTGAGCTTGTTTTCCAAACACTGATTTTGTAAGAGCTACACACCTCCAGTTTCCCCCTGTTGTGATCTGTGGATAATGTTGGTACCTGACATTCTGGTTCTGGCCCATCATTTGAGTGGTGGCACTCTTTGGGACTCAGTCAATAATAGTTAAAAAACCACAACCAATAATTCTTGATCATCCATATGGTTTTTCAAAGAAAAACGCTTCCGTACTGTCAAACTTTTTGTCTACAACCAAATATAATAAATGGTTAAATATCAAGAAACACAACTTTTTACTTTTAGACAGCTTCTTTAATAACCTTAAAAAAAAAAAAAAAGCATTAAGTAGAATTTGGAAGTCTTTTTTCCTAGACTTAACCCTTTCCAGAAAAAAGTCTAGCTTAAGGAAATAAACAAAGCTAAAATGCTAGTAAAATACATTTTTTTTTTTTTACTAGTAATCCTGTAAGTATATGAGACCAGGTATTAAAGGGCTTTTTAAGAAGACATAAAAATTAACTTAAAACTTCCTAACCTGAGATTTGCTTATCCGAGGTTGAGCTACATTGGTTCAATAGAAGTACTTACACCACAAGTTATATTCAGACTTTAAGACAAGAATGAAAATAATCTACACCCCGCAGTGGTCGGACTGTAGAATAGCCACTTATTTCTACTGAATTACCAATGAAGAGGTAAGAATGCTAAAAAGTTTCAATTAGTATAAAATCATGATGAAAATATTTTTTAAAGCCTCAGTACAATGAATTCATAATCTATCATGACTGTTCTACAGTAAAGGAAGTAACTCAAGTACATCTCTATATTTGCAAGGGCACTCATGACAAAGAGACCCAAATACAAAGGACCAGAGCCCACCTGAAACAGAGTTCTTGAGCCAGATGGCTCTCTTATCTACACCAATGAAGTTTTCCTTCCTGTATCTGGAATTACTTATAATTCACTGTTAACTTATGAAAACGAAAGGAACTAATGTGTTTTCTTCAAAACCAAGAGCAAAATTCCTCTTGATAACACTGAGGTTTTTCAAACATTTGAAGGTTAACTGCTTATTGGGTAATGGCTACCTAGTTTACTCAGGCTCCAGTGTCTCATTATATCCTCATACAATCCCCAAAACTCTTAACAAGGGTAGCCAGTGACTGTTCATTTGAGTTGTGAATTAATGAAAAATCAAATGCATATAGGTCTTTTCAGGAACAGAGGAAGAAAAAATAGGAAGGGTCTCCTGAGGCCCACCTTGAAGTATTTTTTCAAAGATAATCTTGAAACATTTATTTTTAACCACTAAAATTCAACATACTTTGCATTCTACTCTGATACATACATTTTTTTTAGTATAAAAAAAGATGAGGGGTGCCTGGGTGCCTCAGTTGGTTAAGCAGCTGCCTTTGGCTCAGGTCATGAGCCCAGGGTCCTGGGATCAAGCCCCGCATCGGGCTCCCTGCTTGCTGGGAAGCCTGTCCCTCCCCCACTCCCCCTTCTTGTGTTCCCTCTATTGCTGTGTCTCTCTCTGTCAAATAAATAAATAAAATCTTAAAAAAAAAAAAAATACAGGTATTAGCTGATACTTGTCTTCCGGCTCTCTTCCTCCATCTATATAAATGAATATGATAGACCCTCAAGAGATAAGTGTACAAAAGGACATAATCAATTGTCATCCTATAACCACAACTACCACAGTGAGAACCTGCTCAAGTTTTACAGCTGCTAGATGAAGAGGCCAGAAGATAATAAACCAAGGCCTGACTCCAGAGCCTTTGCTTTTAACCATATCGTTAATGTTTAGTTTATAACTTGCTTGCTATCCTATTACCAGGCTTAAAGAAAATACCACCCAAGCAACTGCAATTATCATTTTAATAAAGAATCATATTGAGCACTGCTGAGAAGAGTCATCCTGGTAGGACAGATGGGTGAAAGTATAAATTATCATCTGTAGCCTTAAATGGGCCCCTAATGGAATCTGGCAATCCCGTGATAGGCTTGCTCTCCCAATTTCTCTTTCTTTTTCAAATCCACATGTTTCTCAACTTGACTGCATCTACTTCACCCTTCCCTCCCTATCAGAATATGCACAAGTTCATATTCTTGTATGCAGATTCATTTATGTTCTTCAGGAAATGAATAGCAAAATGGCTAAATTACATTGCTATGACAATGATAAGGAATTTACTTTTATGACATTAAGAAACATCTATGTCATAGCTAATTCTCTTCCAGATTTTATTCAACTGTCTATATTTAAGCTAAAATGAAAACAGAACTCTTAGACTGTCTTTCAGAAATTGAATCTACCTACTTCAATCTAAAGTTCCCCTAAAATGTATAAGAAGAAAATGCAACATTGGTACCCAGATTTATACATGACAATAGTTATATTTCACACATACAAGCAAATGCAATGCTAAGATGGCAGGATTAGTTGCATTTTCCATTGAGGGTAAAGCCTTAAGTCAGCTTTGCTATTCTTAGAGGTTAAATGCTGGTTAATGTCTAAAATTTAACCTTGCAATGCCAGGACAGGAGATGATCCAAGAAAGCGAAGAGGAACATTAGAAGAAATGTTCCTCTTTTAAGGACACAGCACCAGTGAAACAGTTTATGATATTTTATAACCCCCCCCCCCCCCCGTTGCAACATACTTTATAAGGCTCTCTGAGGAAAAGGATATTTAGTTTGTGTAAAAATCACTAGCCTTTGCTACAAATTAATTCTGCTCAAGCTTTTAATGTATACTATTTAATCACAAAGCTTCAGGATATGAAAAGAAATAAAGCAAACAAAGGTAATCAAAGCCAAATGTTCACAAGAAATCATATGGCAAACTAGTATTTATATTGAAACCATACAAGAAAACACAATACTAGCAGCTTAGCATTAGTTATCTAGTATTTAACTGAGTCATACTCTAGAGCTAGTCCCTTGCATATGTTATTATCTCTGATCTATACAACTTCTGTGAAAGACTTGCTTTATCCCTATATTTGCAGATGAAGAAAGAGACTCAGAGATTATATGATATATTCAAGGTTACTTGAATATATTTACTTATTTATTTTTATATATTTTTATATTATTTAGTATTTTTTATTTATATATTATTTTTATTTACTTATTTATTTACTTATTTCCAAGCTTTAAGATGTCTTCTATAGTACCTTCTAGGACTTAATACCTAGGTTGGAATGCAGATTTAATGTGCTAGGTGTTTTTAAAATCTCAAAAAAAAAAAAATCTAGAAGAATAAAATATCTTTAGGAATAAATTTCATCAAGGAGGTGAAAACTTGTATATTTAAAATTACAAAACATTGCTGAAAGAAATTTAAAATGACCTAAGTAAAAAAAGACATCTCATGTTCATGGACACGGACTTAATATTGTTAAAGTACCATCCAAAGCAATCTACAAATTCAACACAATCCCTACCAAAATTTCAAAACACTTTTTTTTTTTTTTGGCAGAAATATAAAGTCAATCCTCAAACTGATATCGAATTACAAGGGTCCAAAAAGATCTTGAAAAGGAAGAACAAAGTTCCTGATTTCAACACTTACTACAAAGTTACATTAATCAAAACAGTCTGGTACTGGCATAAAGACAGACCTACAGACTAATGGAGTAGAACGGAGTCCAGAAATAAACCCAAACAACAATTGCCAATGATGTTTTTTAAAGATTTATTTTGAGAGAGAGCAAGCATGTGTGCAGGGGAAGGGGCAGAGGCAGAGAGAGAGAATCCCAAGCAAACTCTACGCTGAGCACAGAGCCCAATGCAAGGCTTGATCTCACCACCCTGAGATCATGACCTGAGCTGAAATCAAAGAGTCAGATGCTCAACTGAGTGAGCCACCCAGACACCCTGATGGCCAATGATTTTTGATAAGGGTGCCAAGTCCATTCAATGGGGGAAAGAAGCCTCTTCAATGTATGGTACCAAGAATGGGATTTCCACATACAAAAGAATGAAGTTGGACCCCTACCTCACACTGCATGGAAAAATTAACTCAATATGGACCAAAGACCTAAAAGTACACAATGTTTATAAGGAAACATGGAGTAAATCTTCATGACTTTTGATTTGGCAAATGACTGATTCTTAAGACATGACACCAAAAGCAAGAGTAACAACAGAAAAAGGAGATAAAAGGGATTTCACCAAAATTTAAAGCTTTTTTTGTATTAAAGGACATTATCAAGAAAGTGAAAAGACAAACTACATCATGGGCGAAAATATCTGCAAATCATGTATCCAAATAAGGGTTTAATATCCAGGATATATAAAGAACTTCTACTATCAAAAACAAAAAGAAAACCCAATTAAAATATGAGCAAAAGCCCTGAATAAGTAGCTCTCCAATGGAGATGGTCAATAAGTACATGAAAAGATGCTCAACATCATTAGTCATTACAGAAATGCAAATCAAAACTACAGTGATCATTTCACATCTGCTAGGATGGCTACAAAAACAAAATGAGAAAAAAAGTGTTAAAGATGTAGAAAAACTGAAATCTCTGTGCAACTGGAACCTGATGGAAATGTGCAATGGTGGTCTCATTGTGGAAAGTAGTCTGGCAGTCCTCAAAAAGCTAAACCTAGAATTACTCAAGCAACTCCACTAGATATATACCCTAAATAACTGAAAACAAGGACTCAAAGACTGTAAATCAATATTCACGGCAGCATTTCTCATAATAGCTCTAAGGTGGAACCCAACTATACTCTTTAGCATACCCTTCTTTAGAGAAAATGTGCGCATCATCAATATATGTGTATATCCACACAATCATGAATCTAATTTTGAGGTTTGAGGATCTGCTAGAACCCCTCTATGGCTGGTATGTAGAATCTAAGTAAAGAATCCCTGATTTTATTTATTTTTTAGAAGTTATTTATTTATTTGACAGAGAGATCACAAGTAGGCAGAGAGGCAGGCAGACAGAGAGGGGGAAGCAGGCTCCCAGCTGAGCAGAGAGCCCCATGCAGGGCTCGATCCCAGGACCCTGACATCATGACCTGAGCTGAAGGCAGAGGCTCAACCCACTGAGCCACCCAGGCGCCCCTAGAATCCCTGATTTTAATCCAAGCTGCTGTTTGAAAGATGAGAACATTAAGGTACTGAAAAATTAAATTACTTTCCAGCTGAATTAGATAAAACATGCTCAATCTTTGTAATCTAAAGGCTTACATCACACAGTAACAGGCCTTGAAATGAAACAGTATAGAGTATATGTAAATGCATGCCGTTCATTCATTCAGGAGGGATGGTGCTATGGAAATATTCATCTAACAAACATTTTTCCAGTGTCTACTATACATAATGCCAGGCACCAGTACTGCCTTTATCCCTGGTCAAAAGGAGTCCCTGCCCCAGGCCCTGCACTTTACAAAGCCCTGCATACCACAAACCCCAAATAAAAAGACTGCATTTGTTCTTTTTCTTTTCAGATCTCTAGAGAAGTTTTTTAAAAAGATTTTATTTATTTATTTATTTATTTGACAGAAAGAGAGCGAGCGAGAGCACACGTGCCAAAAGCAAGGGGAATGGCAGCCAGAGGCAGAGGGAGAAAGAGGCTCCTCCCAGAGAAGGGAGCCCAATTCAGGACTTGCTCCCAGGACCTCCGGATCATGACCTGAGCTGAAGGCAGACGTTTAACCAACTGAGCCACCCAGATGCCCCCTGAAAGTCTGTTTTGTTTGTTTGTTTTTTTAAACAATTTACCTAACAGAAGAGAAGCATAAGCCAAACTGCCCCTCGACTTGTACCTCCAGCTTCCCAAGCACATATGTGCTAGTGCTCAGTCTCTGTGACAGGATGTGTGACAACACTGAGAAACAGCTAATGGTGGGAATGTTGGACAGTCCATGGGGGTGACTGGATTCATAGCTTTTAACAATTCAGACCAAGGTTTCTCAACCTTGGCATAGGGACATTGGTCAGATCATTTTCTTCCAAGGTGTGAAGGAGCACACTACCCTTATCTCCAATCACTAGATGCCAGTACCACTCTTCCCATTTGTGGCAACCAAAAATGTCTCCAGTCATTTCTGAGTGACCTCTGGAGGCAAAATTCCTTCTAGTCGAGAACTACTGGTTTAGACAGATGGTATGTGGCCCTGTATTTGTATGCCTGTGCTGGCTGGGCCCTCACAAATGTTAGGAGTGAGCCAGTCAGGCACGTAGCCTGGGCTTTGAATTTAGACCAATAGAATTTGAAATTACATCTCTACTACTTACTAAGTATCTCCAGTACTTACCCTTTCTTTGAGCTTCAGCTCAACTGGAGCTTCCTATGACCCCTCCATAGAGTTGGAATCACCAAACTTACCACACAGGACTGCTTCTAAGACTTAGCTTCTTTCTTTTCATTAAAATGCAATGTATTGAATACTTTCAAGACCTATGCCACACAGGTGCCTAACGTAGACCTCAATCCCTGCCATCCAGGAGCTCTTTACTGAGGAACACAGAATGTAAACAAATGACTTATGATCTAATTCCTACTTCATTCAACAGCTCTTTTTTTATCTCTTTGTTTTAGCTTTCGATACTTTCCTCCAATTCCCTAAGGCCCACCCCTTGGCATCCTTGTTCAAATAGTATTATTCATATTCCATCCCCAAATAGCCAAAATAAGACTAACATGGATCAGAAGAATCCTACGGGTATAGGGAATGGACTTAAGATAAAAACTGTTAGATCCAGCTACCCTAGACCTCTACACTACATTGGGTTCAAATCAGACCAGCCTCCCTAAGGCAACTTCCTCAGTGTATTTCTGTCTTCCAAGTTCTGGTGTAAAACTGTTTAGTCACATTAACACCCTATCTAACTCTATTTAACATGAAGACTGTCTTTTAAATTAAATACTTCTGAAGGCTATAATAAATTGATTCCATCGATATGCTCCTTTCTTCTTTTTTTCTGAAAGATCTTTAAATTTAGTCACTACACAAGATAAAAATCAGTATCATTACTATACAGTCACAACTCTTAAACAGCAAAGATTATTATTTATCTCTCTGACATGCACGATCCACCGGATGCTATTCTAAATGACTTCTGGCCATTTTGCAAAGCCTTACCTACCTTGAGGGGTAAAGACCTTCCACTACTGAGCATAAAATGATATATTTCAAGACTGAAAGCAACTTAAAAAGAAAAAGGTGTTCCAAATGTTTTAAGAATGACAGGATCATTGAAATGCACATATCGCACTAAAGTGGGCAATGTACATTTATGATTGAATAAATTTTTAGTCATATTCCTTCACAGTTACATTTTTTTACAGAAGCATCAACAGTTTATTATTCATTTATAATGGGATGGAAAACTGAAAACTTGTATTAGATCTTATGCGTGAACTTCAAACTTCATAATATGTTGTCTTTTTTATTTAAACAGTATTTTTCCTCGTGAATAATTTCCATCAATTGTCATTATCTATCACCCCCATCCCAACAGGCACTGTGAGGATGCAGGAAAGAAATGACTATTTATTTGCTCACATCCCAGGACAGTCTGCAGGTATGCGTCTATCAGAAACCATACATATATCCCAGAACAAGTGAACCACATCCATTTCACATCACACAGAGAGCATCATTTGTTTTTCAGAAAACTTACAGGCACAAGGTTCTCGAAATTGCCTACGAATTTCAAAGCTGAATGTTAACTTTTGCATGAGAGATACCCGATTCAACATTTCATGAATATGTACACTTCATTTTTGGAGCTTATATTTTCTGAACCTAACTGAAATTCAAAGGGTTATTAGTGAGGTCAAAGCTATAGCAATCACCTATGGGGCACCATCAAAATGCCAAGCCATTTCCTGCAAGCTGGTGCAACCACTCAGGAAAACAGCATGGAGGTTCCTCAAAAAGTTGATAATAGAGCTACCTTATGACCTAGCAATTGCACTACTCGGTATTTACACTAAAGATACAAATGTAGTGATCCAAAGGAGCACGTGCACCCAAATGTTTATAGCGGCAATGTCCACAATAGCCAAACTATGGAAAGAACCTAGATGTCCATCAACAGATGAATGGATAAAGAAGATGTGGTATATATATACAATGGAATACTATGCAGCCATCAAAAGAAATGAAATCTTACCATTTGCAACGATGTGGATGGAACTAGAGGGTATTATGCTTAGCGAAATAAGTCAATTGGAGAAAGACAACTATCATATGATTGCCCTGATATAAGGAAGTGGAGATGCAACATGGGGGGCCTGGGGGGTAGGAAAAGAATAAAATGAAACAAGATGGGATCAGGAGGGAGACAAACCATAATAGACTCTTAATCTCACAAAACAAACTGAGGGTCGCTGGGGGAAGGAGGGTCAGGAGAGGGTGGTGGGGTTATGGACATTGGGGAGGGTATGTGCTATGGTGAGTGCTGTTAAGTGTGTAAACCTGGCGATTCACAGGCCTTACCCCTGGGGCTAAAAATACATTATATGTTTATTAAAAAATTAAAAAAAAAAAAAAGCCAAGCCATTTCCCTACAATCCTTCAGGGTACCATGAGGAAATCAACACAGTGCCACAATTCTAGTTAAAAGTGACTTCTGCTGCATACAGTTTGACCAACCTCACACACTGCATCAACTATCTTTCAGTGACTCCTGTAGGTAGAGAGAAAAATCTTCCCTGATTACTGGTAGCATACTGATAAAAAAGAAAGAAGGGGGAAAAAGTGCCAATCCATCCACTTACATAACTGAGTCATGAAAGTGACCAGCTCCAGTAACACATATTCAGTTTTTAACAACGCTTGTAATCTCTCTTGCATTTAACTCTCAGGAATGCAGCAACCCCCTGCCTGTTTCCCAGGGAAACAGGTTTTAGATCAGGAAGCACAAATTCACCAGTTCTCCATTCTTCTCTTTGGAACTGCCTGGGTCTGTCTCACTTAAACAGAACAGGACAACCATGAGGTCAAGAAGCAGGGATATGAACTCCTGTGCAGCCATGCAGAGAACATGCTCCCAACTCCAGGAATCCCATACTGGTGTCTGCAGAGGCTCCTGGGGAAACTGGGAGAGGCTGTGGAGATGGATGAGAGTCTTCCACCAGAAGCCAATTAAAACACTGCTTTCAAATTTCAGGCCTTGCTTTATTGAGAACTACTACTGGGACCCTAGTAGAATTTTCAGAAATGTTAGCGGGGAACCGCCATCTCCCAGCCTGGGGGGACATCTGGGGGGATAAAGGGAGAAGCTGTGGAGACAGCAGCCATCGCCAACTACACCACTACTGTTAAGAGCCATCCATCACTCCAGTTTGAGCTATAGCCTAGTTTTATGTAGCTCTGCAAAACAAATGCCAGGTAAGGCTGTACCACTGTGTTATAACAAGCGGGCTTGTACACTGAGCTACTGCAACAAGAGAGAAGGACCTCCCCAAGAGCAACAGGAACTCAGTGAAGCAACATTTGGAATGTTGGGAAATAAAGCTTACTTCTACTCACTGACCTGTTTAAAAGCAGTGTCTACTTTAACATGTTAGGCACTATTCTAGATTCTGAGCTGAGATCAAGCAGTGAACCTGGCTGATGAGGTGCCTGCTCTCACAGTACTTAGATTCTAACAGAGAAAGAGAGACAAGAAATTTAAAAAAAAAAAAAAAAAAAAAAGGGACATCTGGGTGGCTCAGTCAGTTGGGCATCTGCATTCAACTTCAGTCATGATCCTAGGGTCCTGGGATTGAGTCCAGCATCGGGCTCCTTGATCAGTAGGGAGCCTGTTTCTCCCTCTGCCTGCTGCTCCCTGACAAATAAATATAATACTTAAAAAAAAAAAAAAATTCCAGGCTGGGATAACTATTATAAAGGAAATTAAAGAGAGTGATGCTGCCAGAAAGTAATGAAGGGTAGGAAAGGCTAAAGCTTCAGCCCTTACTTTAGGTAAAGGGACTGAGGAACCAAAACCAAAAAAGATGTATGACAGAACTCTTAAAACCAAACAAACTCAACCCAGGAAGGCTCAGATCTGAAAAACAAAGAGTGCAATTAACACAGAAGACAGCATCGGAACCTGGCTAAGTCATTATATACTTAATATTTACTTTCTCCCCAGACACTGCTGTAATCATGTTGCTAACCTCCAAACTACTTTAGAAACAAAGCAAGGGTGGCAAATTAGGTGACTCAAATACTAAGTAAACATTCAGGAAACCAGCAGAAATTTAACAGTCACATGAATCTGGACAAAAATCGCCAACTTCAATCCAAAAATTACTTCCTGAGAGTTGCTTTCTGATCTTCAGTGAAGACAGATGTGATTAAGAATCTTTATAAATATTAAGGTACCTACACATTCTGATGAATACAAAAGATGTCATATACTTAATCTTCACTCCCTCTTAAAACCCAACATTCAGAGTTGAACTGTGTCCCCAAAACTGCTAAGTGGAAGTTTTAACTCTCAACATCTCAAAATGTGAACTTATTTGGAAATAAGATCATTATGGAGGTAATCAGGTTAAAATGAGATCATCAGAGTGGACTCTAAACCAATCTGACTGGCTTTCTTCGAAAAAAGGGGAAACTTGGACCAAGACACACACACACACACATACACACACACACACACACAGAATACCATGTGACCATGAAGGCAGAAATCAGGGTACTGTATCTGCAAGCCAAAAAATGCCAGCTAGCCACCAGAAGTTAGGAGAGAGGCATGAACAGATTTTCCCTATAGGCTTCAGAAGGAACTAACCCTGCCAACAGTTTGATTTCAGACTTACAGCCTCCAGAACTGAGAGACGATAAATTTTCCTATTGTTTAAACCATCCAATGTCTGGTACTTTGTTATACACTATAATAGTAAAGAAATACAAAAGGGGTAAATCACAAGTACAAAGAGAAAGTTTGGAGGAAATGACAGAAAATGAAAGGTGGTCAAGTTTTCGAAAGACAAAAAAATGGATGGAGAGAAATTCAAATATTATAATACCATTACATGTAAAGGATAGAAGGAAAAGTGTGTGAGGGTTATGTAAGAGATGAATCCTCATCTAGCATAGTAGGAAATCCACACAGAATGTCTAAAACCTAAAAACCAAGCTACAGTAGTTTAGGCATACACCCACAGAATTAAAGCTCACAAGAAATACATAAAGAGTTGAAAGTGGCGTGCCTGGGTGGCTCAGTGGGTTAAGCCTCTGCCTTCAGCTTAGGTCATGATCTCAGGGTCCTGGGATTGAGCCCCGCATGGGGCTCTCTGCTCGGCAGGGAGCCTGCTTCCCCCTCTCTCTCTGCCTGCCTCTCTGCCTACTTGTGATCTCTGCCAAATAAATAAAACCTTTAAAAAAATATATTTAAAAAAGGAGTTGAAAGCAGTAATCAGCAGTGAGAGACTGGTATTCTTCATTATATATCTCAAAGTAATATCTGAATTTATCTGAATTTTTAGATATAAAGTATACTTAAAAGTGTAAAAAATGAAAAAAATTAAAAGATGAATAGAACTATCATCTGATGCAGCCTTATAATAAAGAATCTCATCTATGAGGAATAAAAACTGGAGGAAAAAAAACCTCCAAATATGAGCACTGTGGGTTTTTGTTTTGTTTTGCTTTTAATTAGGAAAACCTCTATTCCAGCTCTCAGCATTAGCACTGAGCTTTAGGTATGTCTCATTAAAACAAAACAAATGAACCAGGAAATTTAAAAATACAAAATTCTTAAGTCATCTAGTTCATTCACTTGGAAAAGGGAAATGTCCTAACACTGAAGCCCTTTTCTTTCTATGCCAAAGATACTAGCAAAAAATTTAGCCAACAATGAAAAGGATGACACTCAAAAGATTAAAAAAAATTTCCACCACTAACCAATAGGTTTATTGATATTTTTCAGATAGTAGAAAATGAAATTTCATGTAGGTTTATCATCTAAGGAAATTTTAACAATAATCAGCTATTAAAATTTATAGAAAAATGTTAGAGATTTTATGAATTAGTCAGCAACAGTTTTTTTTGTTTGTTTAGTTAAGCATTCATCTGCACTATATATAGTAGATATAGAGGACAGTTCTGCTTTCCAGCCACAAAGAAAGGGCTCCACTTATAGTCCTAGACAACAAAATTTACAGAACAAGAGATGCAATGATGGCAAAAATCACAAGGCTTAAATTTACAAACATATGTTGTACATAAAGCTTACATACAAAATTGCTAATAAAAATAAATTTTCTATTTTAACACTATAGAGGTAAAAGTTCTGGGTCAAGGAAGTTTTAAGCAAGCACAAACATCTTTCAACTAAATATATTCTCATGCTAAAAAAAAAATGTAAGCACAGAAGTTCACTCCAAGATACTTCCTTTGACTCACTTTCAATCTCTCATGCAGTACTCCCTTCACAATCTCTCCCCACCTGGTTTTATAGAAGTTTGCTTGATACAGAAATAGACTTACTTAATTCTCCTAAAAGACTATATGGTACTTCAAAACAAGAGAGATGTGCTATTCACCTTTTTTCTTTTTTGGCCCTGTGCTTCTCAACACTGGTGTCTTGTCTAGTTAGAAATGCTAGGCTGCCACCCTGCCTCTGGACCTTTAGGTGGCTTGTGGCTCTGGTTTAATACACAACCTCATCTAATCCTCAAAATCAGGCTATCAGTAGGTATTGTTATCTCCATATTACAGAGGAGACAACTGAGTAACTATATGCCAAACATGTAATCATGAATTTGGGAATTCCTAAAGATCTATGAATATATTTCTGTTTAATGAGAAGTTATTCTGTACTTAAGAGTTCATAAATATGCCAAATCACTTATTTATTCAATTACAGTAAGTAAAGTACCATTAAAATTCCATCAGAGAGAATCCTATCTGCAGATATAGTTACCAAGTGAGTCAAATAATATAGTGAAGAAAGTGCCAATTCATAAAAAACAAATCTGTTCAAAAATACAAACTCAGATACTCAACAATATTAGAGGTTTCAGGCAGGCTACCCACAATGTGATGGGACAAGTGTTCCCACATGGAGTAAGAGGCTGGAAGTTCTGTCCAACTCTGAAATGTTTTAACTCAGGGCTCCTACACACAGTCCAGTCCCACATAACCCAGGGATTATGGAGCACACTTCACATATAAGGAATAATCAAAATTACCAGGGAAAATCCTTCAAGAAGACATCATGTTGGATACGGACATCCCAGGTCTCAAAAAGTCCAACTGAGCCCATTTCTTCCTCCCAACACTAAAAAGAAGTGCCTTCCTCTGAAGCTGAGTCTGAGACCAAAATTTAGCTTGAGTTTAGGAGCCATGTTTTAAACACTGGATCCAAAATCAGCCCAGGGATATGGTCATATTACAGAAGGCAGGCAGAGGAGCATCAGCTTCCTATTGTACAACTCATTCTGGGGCAGATCCCAAGAAGGTGTGGTGCAACCAGGTTACTTCTACTGTTTTCTTGGCTGGCCTTTCTCTTAACATGGTTGGTTTTGCATACATAAATGATTTCGAGAAACCCAAGGCTCCTACACGTGCTATCCTTCTATTAGCAGCTTATAGATGCTGACATTAAGAGTAAGTTCTCCAGTTCTACCTAATAAAGAAAAAACAAAACCTCCAAATTGTTTTAAGCACATCAATCAGGTTCATGAGAATTCTTACCATCCTTGGACAGCATGGTGGCAGGGGAGCAGGGGTAATGAAATGAAGTCAACATCAACACAGTGGCATGCCTTTGGCAAATCTCTTTCAGCTTTACTGTCTTCACCTAAAAATGCAGCTACTACCTCTACCATGCAGGGTTGCTGTGTCTCTTAAGAGATAATTTATGTAAAGCATAATACCTCACCCAAAGGTGTTCAAACATGTAACTGTAATAATAACCATAATCTTTTACAAACATTAAACACCTCCTAGAAACAGTGTTCCTAAAAAAAATAGGCAAAAGCACCCTTTTACAGACCGAATCACAGTGGACAGTGTATAAAGACACCAAAATTCTAAAAGTTTACTTTTCAAACACTGCTACTTAGGCAGTATATTTTGAATTTGTTGAACCAGTTAGAAAACCCTACAACAAAAGATTACTCCTTTCTTATAAAGCATTTGTTTAATAGACCTTCTAAATTATAAAACAGATAGCTTTCAGGGCTCCTGGGTGGCATAGTCGGTTAAGGATCTGACTCTTGGTTTTGGCTCAAGGCACATTCTTAGGGTCATGAGATCCAGCCAGAGCCAGACTTTCAGCACAGCACGTAGTCTGCTTGAGAGATTCCCTCCACTCTGCTCATTCACTAAATAAATAAATAAATAAAATCTTTAAAAAAGAGAGCTTTCTATTTAGAAAGTATTTAGATACTTCTCTAAATCAGTCCTGTTCCTATATAGTTCATATGTAAACACGTTATGACTGTAATTTTAATGTCAAATAGCTAAATATTACTCACCCCAAAATGCTGCGACTCAAGTAATTTAAAAAGATATAAAATGTGGGCACTTTGCAGTATTTTACAAAGAAAAAAATAATTACACTTAACATCCTGAAGGAAACAAAAAGTATATTCCCTATGGTTCTTCAGTAAACCCAAACATTCATTGACTTATGTTGGTCCAGAAAAAAGGCACATCACTTTACAAAGATCATAAACTTACAGACAAGTGTTGGGGATAATGTCACAGCATAATTCAAAGAGCTCCACTTTAGAGTTCATAATTCACACCATCTGATGGTTTTGCCGTCTGACAATCCTTTATGTTTATCTCTTATGCTTTTTTAAATAGGCTCCACACCCACCATGAAGTCCAATGTAGGACTTGAACTCACAACCCTAAAATCTAGACCTGTGTAGAAATTAACTGACTGAACCACCCAAGTGCCCCGAAAGGCTGAATTTAATAGATTATGCCCAAATACCTGACAAAACCTATCCACACTCTGGACACCTCATCAGTAAACACCAAGTCTCTAGTACTGCTGGACACACATATCTTGCCAGGAGCAATTCTGGTCACATCATAATGCACTGAATAGATCAGAACCATCATGGAATTGTACAATCCCACTGTTTATTCAGAAGCATAAAAAAGTCTTTTAGGTAGATCTCAATTCCAGATTAACCAATGAATTTTTTGTTTATGATTCTTTCTATAAAAAAGACATCTTATTATTGAGCTAAAAATAGAGGTTTTAAAAAATATGTTTAAATCAATTATCCCTTCCATTTTATTTAATAGGTAAAAGCAGAAATCCGGTCACTAAAGTTACTTGGTACCATAAGCATATCTTTTTGTTTCTGAATAAAATCACTGAAGGATGCTTTCCCCAAGCTCAGCTTCTCCTCTTTATCTTATAATTACTTAGTTATGACTACCAAAACCAAGTAATTTTTAAACCTAGATACTGGTACCCTTTCTCTTTTAAATACTATGCCTTTAATCATGTTTCTTAAACTTTTCAAATCCATGTCCCTTTATACCCCCTATAACGTTACTTAAAATTTCAACTAAAGTCACAAGTGACCCCAAAAGTTAAAAATCAAAACAAAGAGAGACAGCACACTAGACCTTCAAAAAATTTCCACTACATTGTGAGTTAACAGGTCTATACAACCACCCCAGCTCACTCTACTTGAGCTTTTTGCACATCAACCTACCAAGGTCTATCCCTTTGTCTCTTTCTCCCTCATAGTTACTTTTTAAAAATCAACAAACAGATCCTATCCTCAGGTGTTGCCGTTTAAATGTTCTTTCCTCCTAGGGGCACCTGGGTGGCTGAGTGGGGTAAATATTCTTTCCTCCTCTCCTCAAATCCTACTCTCTCTTCCAGAGTCTGCCAAATCTTTCAGGCTAGCCTCTTATCACTTCCATTCAACAATCCCTCTCCCCCCTATTCCTCCCCTTAGTTCCACGTTTACAGCAAGAAGGCAAACTAGCGCTGCCTGAAGGCCACAGGGAGAGTCTGAAAATTAAGGAGACAATAGTTAATTTACTCTAATGCAGATTAATAGCTAGAGGAAAGCCACAGATGATTTAAGAGCAAACACAAAGTAACACAAGATCAACTCCTCCTACAGCTGAAATTCATCAAGGAAAGAGTACTGAAAAGCATTCAATGTTTGGGGCAGGAGGAGATGGGAGGAAACTGAAATGAAAGAACTGAGATGGGAAAAATATATTTGCTGAAACAGATGAGAATGGATCACTGGCTATTCTTAAACAGGAAAGATAAAGATGCCAGGAGTTGAAAACAACTTAGAATTTATAAATCATTTTAAATTTTATTTATACTTTGCTTGGTTGAAAAATTCTGAGGCGGTTCAGGCAAATACACATACTACTACATAATAAAATTTAAAGAACTGGCACAAAAAGC
This sequence comes from Lontra canadensis, assembly GCF_010015895.1. NCBI lineage: Eukaryota > Metazoa > Chordata > Mammalia > Carnivora > Mustelidae > Lontra > Lontra canadensis. Next base: position 26,250 of record NW_022631539.1, read on the forward strand.
AAGAATATAAAATGAAATAAAGGCAAGAAACTAAGTCACTATTCATAAAATCAGCTACAGTAACTACAGAAATAAAGACTTTCTAAACTGTTCAAATTTGACAAGTAGGATAAAGGCAATACTACAGCTACCTGAACATCACAAGATGGGCTTTCCTATGAGCCAATGCTTTTCCTCCAAAGAAGTAGAAAAGCCTAATTTGGTGGTTCGTTTAGAAAATACAGGACACTCCAGATAAATATAAACAGCACATAATAAAGTTTTAAATTCAAAAATTACAAAAATAGCTACATAAAGTCTAAGTGTATTTTTAAAAGATCTCTTTCTGTGAATCCTCCATTTTTCTAACACATTTATGTAGTCTCTCAACTCACATATTTGACCTAAATAAAAATAATCTTAAAAGACCCTTCTTCTAAAGTAAACCACCTGGACTTTCAGCTACACTCTCTTTGTACAGAGGTAAAATGAAGGTAGCAAAAGGAGCCAAATGCTGTAACCTTTCTGTTACACTTTACAAGTTCAATGATTTCCAGCTCCTTTCTTCCTCATTTTCTTAGTAATAATTTTAACCCCAATCTAACTTGACAAAAATAGGATGACAGAAATTTAGTATTCAGGGGCTTTAGAGGAAAAAGGATCTAAATTGTAGTCAGTGAATCTAATTTAAAAAACTGTGTACCTTATCATCATTCTAATCCTCAAAGTCACATTCAGGGCTTTATCTTGCATTGCCTCACAGCTGATCTCCTAACAGATTCTTTTTTTTTTTTCTTCTCTTCCTTTTTGATAGACTGAAAACTTAGAGCAGAATCAATCAGTCACAGAATTTCAAAACGGAGGCAGACCATCTGGGCCTAGATTACAGAGGATGGTAAGGAGCAAGGTGGTCACAGGGAGTTTAGGGCTGAAATGGCCGCACCACACACAGGTTGCTATTAACTCTCAGAGACACCTAGTTGTTCCACCTGGACCTCAAGGCTGAGTGTAGTTTTCTCCCACATTTGTCTTTTTTTTTTTTTTTTTTTTTAATTTCATTTGAGAGAGAGAGACAGACAGAGGGGGAGGAGGGGCAGAGGGAGAGGGAGAAGCAGACGCCCCTCTGAACAGGGAGTCAGACACAGGGCTAGATCCCAGGACCCTGAGATCATGACCTGAGCTGAAAGCAGATGCTTAACAACTGAGCCACCCAGAAGCCCCAAACATTTGTCTTCAAGAGTAAGGAGGGTACACATGTAAAGTGTTTAGTGTTACTAATACTGTTACTAAAAAGAATAAAGAATGAAACTGACAGCAGGGGAGGTGGATTCCAAAAAGTGCAGTTAACTGCTAGGAAAGCCACCAAAAAATTTTATTTGAAGGCCTTCTGATATAGCCATAAAGCTTACCACTCCAACCTGTAATAATTATTTTCAAAGTTTTAATAAGACAATTTAATAGGATTCTGCCAACTGGAGACTCTCCCTACTAACCTATGAGTTATTTCATCATGAAGAAGGCAAATGACAGTTTAGACTCTGGGGCTCAGCCAGAAGTGTAACGTCTTATTATAAATGAAGGAAATAAAACAGATAAAAATGGGCTTTCAAAAGAAATGTCCCAAACAACTGTCCAGCCATTGACTGGTCAGTGAATAAGCGCGGGTGCGCGCGCGCACACACACACACACACACACACACAGTGACAGCTATTAGGGTCAGAGTAAAAGGACTGGATTTAAATTAAAGGCAGGTGGGCTTAAGTTAGACTTAAAGAAAAACCTCCTGACTTAACATTACTAAGCACCTAAGGGAGGCAGCTGAATCTATCTCCCAACAAGACAAAGCTTCCAGCTAAGTGTTATTGTGCTCCTTTATACGAGGAAGTAATGTATACAAAAAAAGCATACCCAGAGGAAATAGCTGTTGACACAGAGAACCAAGCTATATTTAAACTAAATATTAATATTTAAACTAAACATTGCAAAATGTTCCCTGTAATAGTCATGAGCTTATTTTAACCTTCTACCACCTCTAATGCGTGGCACCATCAGGATTATTCAACCAAAGCTCACAATTCAGGAAAGTTGAGTGAACTCATTCAGGAAGTGCCACCAGCTCTCAGGTCACTGGTAAGGACACACAAACACTGACTGCTGCTTCCTACCTTTATTCAACAGAACTCCTCGTTGGTTTTTCTAAAAGCTGGCTCTGCGCTTGGTAGCAGGCAGCTACCAAAGCCTGCCTGGCCTTCAAGGACCTTCAGTCTAGGGCAGGCGACAGTCCACCCAATAAACCAAAAATTACAATACAGGGTGATGAGTATCTTCATTGCTACATTCTTGGAGCAATGAAGGACACAATGCCCAGCTGACTCTATTAATTGTTTCTTAACAGTGGCTTTACTATACTGTTTAATGGTTTTCAAATGGTCCCATTTCCAGTTCCTCTTAAACATAAAGCTGCTCTGCTGGTTCTCAGCTGTGCTATCACATATTAAAACAGAACCTATCTTTTTATTTCTAGCATTGCACAGCCATCTCTATCAACATTTACTTATACTTCAGTATAAGTAAATACATACTTATAAGTATATAAATACTTATTTGTTATATATAATATTTATTATTAAATGTACAGTTAATTGTACTGTACACAATTAACTGTACATTTAATTGGAAGGAAGAGGCTGCACGCACTGGCCAGTGCCTTTCATAGGTGGCCTTAGGCCCACTTTTTATACTCTGGATGAGTATGGTCCCTTGGCTGACTGCCCTTCAGGCAAAGTGAGGATGCTGCACTAGGGGGCCACCAGAATACTTCCCCTGCACCTTGTGGGCTCTGACGCACCCCACCTCAGCATCTGCCACACTTTTCATTCTTAAACCACTAAGATTAGTATCAGATCTTCAATATGTAAACCACATGGGCCACTAAATAATTTGTAAATATTTCAAATGTATTTTAAAACGGACTTTGTATTGTCAAAGCATTACGAACCAGCCAGGCCAGATTTTAACAAACAGTAACACTTAGCGAGCATCTCTAATGAGCAAACAGCTTCAACAGGGCCTGGCCTGACACCAAGACAGAGACTCTTTTTCAGTTTAAAATAAATAGGTTTGGAAAAATCATCCCGAAATGTACCATTAAAATTAGTATAGCGGCTTAAGGAATCCTTCAGAGCATTTCCAAATATTCAGACTTCCAGCACTTTCTAAAGAGAAGGCTGATCTTTCTGGCTCTGTTTTTCTTAAGTATGACTTCAAAATGTCATCCCAAATTCTCAATGAGAATAGTCTTAATTTGTTCAGGCGAGTGAAGAAAATGGTGATCCGCCAGGTTTAAAGTTGAGAGAGGAGCCCTTACTATAAAACTGTTACCGTAACGCGTTCGATGCAAATTGAGATTTGCCGAGGGATCGGGGGTATGAGAAGGGAAAAACTACTCACGCTTAGGACAGGGTCTACAACCTGGAGGCGGAGGCGCGGGGCAAACGAACCGCCGGGGAGAAATAACAGCAACTTCCCCAGCCCTGGCTTCAATGCGGATCACGTGCCTCGGGCGCCCCCTCCCCCAGGGCCGGGGGCGGGATGGAGACGCGGCCTCCAGCCGCGCTTTCCTCGCCGGGCGCCGCTCGGCCGAGCGTCACTTCGGCCTCCGCTCCAGCCTCCACGCTAGAAACCCGCGAACTGGGGGCTCTGAAGTAACCATCACCTCGGGCTGCGGCGGGGGCACCCGAATGTTTCAGTCAGTCTTCACGTCCCCCTCCTCACGCTGACCCCGCAGCCGCCAGCCCCGGCGAACGCGTCCTGCTGCGGCGCCGCTGGGGGCCGTGTCTGCGTGACGCGGCGGCGAGGCAGGGGTCCCGGCCTCCCGCAAGGCAGCACCGCGCCGAGTTGGGAGACCCCGGCCGCCCGCGAGCGCAGAGACGCGACGCCCGCCGCGGAGGCCGAGCCGCGACGTGGGGGCCGCGCGGTGGCGCGAGGACCCGGCGGGGCGTCCGCTTACCTGCGGCGCCTCCGCTCCCGACCCTTGCCGGCGCCCGCGGGCGGCCGAGAGGAGACGGCGGCTGGACGGCGACAGTGAGGACCGGTCCGGTAGGGCGTGCTCGCCAGAGGCTGAGGGGGCGGGGCCGGCTGAGAACGCGCGCGAGGCCCGGGCGCCCGCCGCCGCCGCCGCTGCCTCGGGAGCCGCCTGGGCCGCAGCCGAGCCGGGCGGCCCTCATGAATGGGACGCGGCGGCGGCGGTGGCGGTGGCGGCCGAGCGGCGGGAGGGCGGGCTGCGCGCAGGCCCCTCCCCGACCACGTGACGCCGCGCTCGGCCGCCGCCTACCGCCCGCGCGACGCCGTAGCTGCCTCCTTCCCGGGCCCGCGCTAGCCAAACGCGCCGCGGCGGCAGCTAGTTCCGTTCTCTGCACCGCCCGGAGCACTGGCCTCTTGCTCGGCTCAACGCTAGGTATACTTTTCAAAAAAAAAAAAAGTTTCTGCTGGTCCCCATGGCAACCCCGTGGAACTTCGATACCTACTGCCAAAAAGAATAAATATTAAAATGCAAAAAAAGGTATACAGTTGAATGTTCTATAATCCACTTCTGGTCCCCAGTAGTGTGTTCGCCTGTTTGGTTACTCTCCCCGCCCCTTCCCCTCTCCTCCCCAATCCTGCTACACATTTAAAAATACACTTTTTAAGAGAGGGATTGCCAAAACTGTATATAACTGTACACTGTTTTTTATATTTTTGCAGGTTATTATTAAAAGTTATGTATGGAAGTGCATGTGTTACTTCCAAATGTCAGTTAATTTCTCAGTATGCGTTCCGGGGATAATTTATATAACTTTGAGGATCTTGAAAAATAGGCATTCATGAAAAGCTTCTGCGTGATGAGCCCAGCGGCCGCACAATTTCTTCCCACAGATGGAGTGTGGTGTGGCTGGGTTGTGCCGGGACCCAGAAAACAGGCTGCCAGTCTCAGGGCCCCTCTGTGGTTATGGAGAAGGAACAGCGGCAACCACTTCCTCATCTAACTTTCTCAGCCTCCTCTTTCGCATTTGCCAAGCTTTGCACCATCCTTAAATAAGGCCCTACGGAGACTAGGTAGTCTCACTGGCCCAAGCACACCAAGAATTTTTCCTCTTTTCTGTGCCTTTCAATTGGCTTCCAAGCGAAATAAAAATTTTAAAAGACAAGAACTGGGATTTCTCTTCCAATATTTCAAAGCATTTTACTCCTCTATGGAGAAGTGGAATTGAAGAGAGAAAAAGAGCTGAATCCTCACTTTCTACATCAATAAAATGGAAATAGTGATGCCTTTCTCACAGGATTGTTTTGCCTATTAAGTCCCTAATTTAGCTTAATGTCTGGAACCTGGAACATGCTGTTAAACTTTGCTTTCTTTCCTTTCTTCCATTTTCCCCAAATAAGACTTTTCCTGTTTCCTGCATGCTATTTTTGCTACCTCCTGCCTTGGGAGGGAAATATTCTGCCAAGCTTCCTTTTTTCCTTTCATCGTTCAGGAAGCCCTAGACATCCCCTCCCTTCTTCCAAACAACCTTAGGTTTGATACCTCACTCCGAATGATTCGCATTTCTAATATTTCCTCATTCTCTGGTGTCTACTGACTTTACACCACAACTTAAGCAAAGCAGGGACTCATTAAATACTTGTTTCATGATATCCCTTCATTTCCTGCCCCGATGCCTAAGAAGTCTGTGGGGAATGACCAAATACCCACCTGTTCCACTGAAATGTCAGAAGGAGGAATGTCTTCCTTCACCTGTCCTCTGGCCCCACCAACTCCCAGCTCCATGGGGGACCCTCACTCTTCCGTTGTCCCCTCTTCCTCAACTACTTTAGCAGGCTCAGGCTTCTCCTACTACTTAAGATAAAGGAGGAGAAGAGGGAAGAGAAAGAGAGGGAAGGGAGAAGAGAAGCGAGAGTAGACTTTCTTGTCCCTTTGTTCCTTCTTAGGCTATCAACTTATATCACAGCTTCGCTCTCCCCAAGGTAGCCACGCTACCTGGAAAGAGGAGACTCTGCTTTTTCATTTCATGCTCTTGGTCCTGCTCCTGCTCCTCTTGGCTCCTAAACTGCTCAGGCTAAAGCCAGTAATGATCTTTGGGTTGCCAAACACAGTGGAACTCTTTCAGTGTTCTCTCACAGTCTCTGTAGGGTAACACAGTTGACCACGATTTCCTTCTTGAAACTCCCTCCTCCTCCAATCAGCAGAAACTCCTCTGAGAGCTTCACGCCTGTGCTTGGTGGCTTTAGAAATCTCCTCCGCTGGCATGGCCCACAGTGACATCCAATTCAGGTCCATCATGTTTATTTCTTCAAAACTGCTCCTCCTAAATCTACTATTTTGGTTAATTACACCATCACCCATTTAGCCATCTTGGCCAGAAAAAAACCTGGGAAGGAATCTTGTTTCCTTTTACTTTCAGCCCATGTATATGAAATCTGTTCATTTCTACTCTAAGGCTCTCAGCAGAGCTGCCATGTTGGTCACCTGCAGGGTCCTCCATGGTTGCATAACCATGCGGCCTCACCCTTCTAGCGGTCAGGCCCTTGCTACGTCTCTTATGATCCATGGCAGACACGTCTGAGCTGGGCTTCTGCCCTCCAGTTCCCACACTTCTAAGTAATCTCCACTCTGAATTGCAGATCTACCTGTAGCACAAGCTATTGGCAAACTGTGTCTAGAGAAAAAAAGTCTGTTTTCTAGCACAGCATCAGAGTCTTCTTTTTCTCTCCAGTATTCTCTCCGGCTCCTTTCAGCTGGTATGCTTTAGCCATTCCTTTTGAAACAATATAAGTTTTGAAATATTAACGTCTATCTTTCTCCGTGCATTTTCTTCTTTCTCCCTCCCACCCCCCCACCACTTTTTAACAATATAGTCCGGCATTATGCTTGTCTCAAGGAACTTCTGGAAAGCAGAAGTGGCCTGAAGACATTTCCTTTATGTCTTTAATTCCCAACATTCTAAACTCATTGAGGAACTGATCTGTCAGAAGGAAGAGAACCAGTGAAAAGGGTTCTTTTTAAGGAAACCCAGAAATGGGGAGGATTTTCTCTAGAATAAGAATCAATTCTCCCCAGCTCAGAGTTAGAAAGGAGGTGGTTTTTAATGCCCTCCCTCTGGCAGCTCCCAAAAAAACAAAGAAATAACTGTGTTTTTCCCAGTTTAACCATCTCTTCTGTGAGGACCGTCAGTCTCAATAAAGAAGTGAAGTGATACAAGCTCGAATTACCAGAATTTGAGTTTACCAGGAAATAGCAGAGGAATAGCAATTTGGGAAACTCGTGCTATAGCAAGAAAATAAAGTCTGTGTTCTGTAAACCAGGCATTTACAGGAAATCAGTCTCTCAGTTCTTATTCTGTTCTGGGAGTACATGAGCAATATCCTCCATTCCATATCCTCCATTCCATATCCTCCATTCCATATCTTTCAAGTATAGATTGAAATCCTTTCACAAAGCATTTTCTGAGCCATCACTGTATGCTCAGTTCTTTTAGAAATTCTAGCTACAAACCTATGAAGTATCTCTATCATTAACACCAGTTTATTGATGAAGGAACCGAGGCACACAGAGTTGGAGTGACTTGCCTCAAGTCTTACAGCTAGATAAGCAATGACCCTGGGTTTTGTCCCCAGGCATACTTGACTCTCAAACCTGAATTTTTAACCACCCATTTTCACCTCTGATTAGTTGCCTCTACCATAATATGCTCAGCGAAGTGTCTCGACTAACTCTTTCAATGAAAATAACAGCAACAGAAATACTGGGTACAATTCTAAAAATATATTCTGGCATCTATAGACTGGCAAGAAGTTGAACAGTAGCAGCAGGACAGAGTAAAGGCCAGAAACCAGTGGGGTAAGCAGAGCCCCAAATCAACTTTTGTCTGGAAGGTATTTACTGAATCTAATGAATCTGAATATTGGTTTTTGTAGCCTTGGAAGTCTTAGGGGCAGGAGTGAAAGCCTAGCATCTGCTTTAAGAATGCAGTTTAAATAAAAGTCCCAATAAAGTTGGGACTCCAAATGCAAAATCATAGAGCTAGAAAAAATCAATTATTTTAATAATATTAATAATATTACTTAATAATATTATTCCATTTTTTAATTTATTAAATTTATTTTATTTATTAAATATTATATACTTATGAATATTTGATTTATATTAATTATGATTATTCTTTAAGAAATATTAAATAATATTTATATAAATAGTGTTATATTTATTAATAATATTATTTAATAATGACTCAGGTTAATAATAGATTGACACATTTCTACAAATTTTGAAATTTTTGCATCACATAGACCATATTTTCTTACTGCAATGCTATTAATAATCAATTTTTTTTTTAAGGTACCTGGGAGGTGCCTAGGTGGCAAAGCCAGTTAAGCATCCAGGATTCAGGTTATGATCTCAGGGCACTGAGATCCAGCCCCAAGTCAGGCTCTGTGCTCACAGTGCAGGAATCTTTTTGTCTCTATCCCTCCCTCTCTGCCCTGCTCCCTGCTCGCACACGCACTCTCTTTCTCAAATAAATAAATAAATAAATAAAATCTTTTGAAAAAATAAAAAGTAAAGATAACTAGAAATACCCATTTGTTTGGAAACTCATGGGTCAAAGAAAAAATCGTTCTGAAAATCTGAAAATATTTAAATGCTATATATTAAATATTTGATACTATGTGTAGAAAGTTCAGAGAGAAAACTAAAGAAGTAGTTAAAAGGAAATTTATAAACATAAAAGCTTATATTAGAAGAGAAAACAGTTTGGGGTACTTGGGTAGCTCAGTTGGTTAAGCAGCTGACTGTTGATGTCAGCTCAGGTCTTGATCTCAGGATCCTGAGTTCAAGCCCTACATTTAAAAAAAGAGAGAGAGAGAGAAAGAGAAAATAGTTTGAAATATGAAGAGTGAAAAAGTTAGAAAAAGAGCAGCAAGATAAAGTCAAATAAAATAGAAGAAAAAAATAATAAAACAGTAAAAAAAAAAAATTGAAAACAAAGAAACAATAAAAAGGACCAAATAAGCCAAACATTGGATTTGTAAAAGACTAAAAAATTTTACAAGCCTCTGGTAAAACTGATAAAGGAAAAAAGAGAAGGTACAACAAATAATGTCAGGAATAAAGAAAAAGTTATAATCACAGATGATGCAGAAATTACAGATTAAAAAAAACTCTATGAACACATTTATGTGAATTAAATTTGAAAATTAAGATGAAGTGGAAAAGTTCCAAGAAATAGAAATAGAAAACAAGACTAGACTCAGAACCATTCAAGAGCTTGAAACTATTGTTAAATATTTTCTGTACAGAAAAATCTAGGCTGAAACAATTTTACCTGTGACTTCTACCAAACATTTAAAGAATAAGCAATACTAATCTCACACAAGCTATTTTAGAGTATAGAAAAAAAGAGATTATTTCTTAGCTCATTTTATGAGATTAGCATAACCTTATACCAAAATCTGACTTGGAGAATGTGAAAAACAGAAATTCCAGGTGAATCTCACTCAAAAATATAGACATAAAAGTCTTAAGCAAAATTTCAGCAATTTATGTCCAGCAAAATGATACAGCATAATCAAAATGGTTCACCCAGTAACTTAAGGTTAGTTTCAAATGAGAAAATCAATTAATGTAACTCACCATATTAAAGATTAAGGGAGAAAAATCACATCATGATTTCAAAAGGTGCAGAAAAGCCTTTGATAAAATTCAATATCCACCTAGAAGAACCCATAATAAACTAGGAATATCTTCCTTGATAAAGGGAATTTGCAAAAATCCACAATAAACATAAGTAACCATTCCTTTTAAAATGGGGAACAAGGGGTGCCTGGGTGGCTGAATTGGTTGTCTGCCTTTGGCTCAGGTCATGATCCCAGGGTCCTGGGATCAAGTTCCACGTGGAGCTCCCTGCTCATATGGGAGCCTGCTTCTCCCCCTGTCTCCTGCACCCCCTGCTTATGCTCTCTCTGTCAAATAAATAAATAAAAGCCCTTTTAAGAAAATAAAAGAAAATGGGGAAGAAAAGGGACACATGGATGTTTAAGTAGGCTAAGCATCTGACTCTTGATCATGATCTCAGTGTCATGAGATCGAGCCCCATATGGGGCTCCAAGCTAAGTGTGGAACCTACTTAAGATTCTCTCTCTCCTTCTCCCTTTGCCACTCCCCCCTGACTTACACACACACACACACACACACACACACACACTCTCTCTCTCTCTCTCTCTCTCTCAAAAATAAAAAATAAAAATAAAATGGGGAACAAGATAAGTATGCCACCACCTCTAGTATCGTACTAGACCTAAATAGTGGAGTAAGCCAAGAAAAAGAAATAAAGTACATGTAGACTAGAAAGGAACAAATCACAGTGACATGATAGTGTATGTAAGAAATTCAAAAGAGTATGTATGTAAACTACTGAGATGAACATGAGTGTTTAGCAAAGTTGTGGGTACAAAAGTCAATACATAAAGTCATTTAACAATAAAAAGAAATACATTTTTTAAAAGATGATAGTGTTTACTATAATTACTACATACTCCTTAACTTCTCCTATTGCTACATGACTGCCCACTCTTCATCATACCTAGCATAAAAATATATGGGTCTAACTTGTTTTTTCAGGTCTTTATTTCTTTACGAAGACTCCCATGTCATGCAAAACTTAAATATGCTTATATGCTTTTCTCCTGTTGATCTGTCTTTGTCAGTTTAACTTTCAGACCCTAAATAAACATGTGCAAGACTTTTATAAAGAGAATTATGAAACTTCATTGAAAAGCTATGTCTATTAAAGAAATATGGTATTTCTGGGTAGAAAGACCTAATCTCATAGAAATACTAATGTTACACAAACTGATCCGTAGATTCAATGCATTTCCATTCAAAACCCCAATAGAGGTCTCTTCTTGAACAAGAACATAGAGGGAGGATTTATGTTCTTGTATAGTAAACCTACAGCAATCAGTAAGGGTGGTATTGGGACAGGGATAGACAAATAGATCAATCAAACAAAATAGCCCAGAAACAGACCTAGTATATATAGTCACTTGATGCATGGTAAAGGTGGCAAGTCAGATCTCTGAGGGAAAGGTGGACTTTGCAATAAAGTGAGGAGGTGAGGAGGCAGTTGATTATCCGCATGGAAAAGAGTTTGGACTCCATTCCATGGCATATCCCCAAATCAGTCTTAGTTGGATTAAAGGCATATATAAGAGAAACAAATTTGCGTTGCTGTCATCTTTTCAAGAATATACTTCCTTTTTCATTTTGCCATTTCTGAAATCATGATGTGTCTTATAATCAATGGCAACTTATATTCAATGATATGTGATAACTTTTAGGAGACAATATAACAGAATATGTTAACAAATTCCAGGTAGGGAAGTATTTCTATAAACAAAAAGGACTAATGAAAATAGAAAAATAATGAAAAAGATTGATAGATGAGTACTTTAAAGTTAGAACTTCATTAAAAGAGAAACTAGATTAAAACAAAGCAAAAATAAGTACCATTCTAGGAGAATATATTTGCAACATATATAACCCACCAAATAGTGGGATCCAAAATATATGAAAAACTCATATGAATCAATAAATAAGTCTAGCAATCAGTAGAAACAGGAGCAAAAGAAACAAAAAGGAATTTCACACACACACACACACACACACACACACGCAACATGCACAAATTGTACATACACATATGAAAAGATACTTAGTTCTGTTAGCAACTAGGGAAAATAAATTAAAACTAAAATGAGACACACCACACACTCATCAGAATGGCAAAAATTTTTAAAGTTGTTCAATATCAAGTGTTGACAAGGGTGTAGAGTGATCAATCAGAGCTCAGACATGCTGCTCGTTGGAATTTAAATGCAAAACAACTTTAGAAAGTGTATTCCAACTTCCTATTTCTATTCCAACTTACCTAGAAAGTTGGAATACACATACACGAAGATTCAGGAATGTCATTGCTATGTACATATACCCTCTAAAAATCCTTGCACAAATGTATTCAGAGACACATGCAAGAATCTTTATGGCAGCATTGCTCTAATTGCAAAGGGCAAGAATCCAAATGTTCATCAAAGGTGGAATAGATAATTAAATTGTGGTACAGTCGGACAAGAAATACTATACAATTGCATCACATGAACGAATCTCAAAAATAAAATGTTAAGTAAAGAAGCAACAAAAGATTAAAGGATGATTCTACTTATTCCGTTCCATAAATGGGCAACTCTAAATAATACATCATTTAGGGATAAAAGCATAGGCAATAAAAACTGCAAAGAAAAAACAATGAAGCCAGTAACAGAAGTTGATAGAAAGAGAAAGAGAAACCGGTGCAGTCTGAAAGTGGCATACAGCGTTATGCATAGGGTGTCCTGAGTGATGACTACACAAGTGTTTGTGTGTATCTTTATTTTACAATAAAAATTAAAATAAATGAAAGACAAATGACAATGAACCAATAAAAATATATCTCTGTTTTTTTTTTTTAAACGTTATTGTGTGCCTATGAGTTTTGTAAGTTTACCTTCATGGCTGGCAAGACAAACTTGGTATGTCTGGCAACTTCCCTAAGAAGCTGCAAGGAACGGGTTCTTTTCAACAGTGTAATGCACAGTTCATTTTGTAATAAATCCTTCTAAATGGTGAGCAAGAAAAGATGGACTAGAAGTGCAAAAGGAAATAGTAGAAGCACAAAAACTCTTCTAAGAAGTCATTCTCAATGTATCTCCCTTCAAATCATTCCAGTTAGGTTTCTTGGCCTTCTTTTAAATCAGTGGTTGTAATTCTTGGTCCTGAGAACAAAGTCACCTAAATAAAAATGGACTTTCTTCTTTTCATGGGTTATGTGCTGCCAGGATTATAGAACAAGGGACCTAGGAGGCAAATGTGTCTGATCTGCTGCAGGAGTAGAAACCCCCTTAGGAATGTTATTGTTCTGTCTCTGCTTGAATCCTTCAGTGGTGGGCTGTTCATCATGGTTGGGGCAATTTATTCCATGACCAGGCAGTTAGGATTGTTGCCTTACTCAGTAGGCAGAGCTACATCTGGGAGACCTTCTCAGGATCACTCAGTGTCACCTAGGAGATGGAATTTGTCTGAAAATTATTCCCTTGTTGGAGTACCCACCACTTTCCATAGTTGGGCAGTTTAGAGAAAATGTTAGGAAGGATTTGATTAGCACCTTGAGGTTTTCCTTCTCCTTTGTAGTGCTAAGTTTTGTCAGCAAGTATTGTGCATTATAACCAAACAAATAATACTAACAAGAGCAAGAATTTTAGGAGTTATGGAGGGAGGAGAGATTTTAACTGGCCGAAGAATGGCTCTGCCCCAAGCTTATAAGAAAACCCTCAGCAATTCACTGTTATACTACACAGTAATGATTCTGAGGTCAGCCTGGACAACTTCCTCTCTGTGAATATTAACTTTCTTGTGCTTCCAGATTGCTTGTTTCAGCAGCTACTGTCTTCATTTCTTTCCAGAATAGCCACTAATTTGAATGGAGTGTCTGGACAACCATAAACTATTCTTAAGGAATGTGTTTGCCAAGTACATCTGGTCTCTTTCTCCTTTTCCAAAAGACTTCAAAAACCATTCTTTGTTCCTCCTCAGTTTGGGGGTGTTAGTCCCACGGAACGATCCTGATGATGTGTATGTGCTCCGTCCCTTCTTCTGCTTCTCCTCATGTTCTCCCTCATGAAAGCTCTTCACTAAGTGAATTTTCTTGGCAACTGAAAAGGTTTTTCCCTTTCCCCCCCCCCCCCCACTCCTTCCTATTTCTCTAAATGGCTTAGTAATGCTAGACAAATTTCTTCCAATGTTAGAAAAGTCAGGGAAAGGGGCACCTGGGAGGCTCCATCGGTTAAGATTCTGCCTTCAGCTCAGTCATGATCCTGGGGTCCTGGGATGGAGCCCCACATCGGGCTCCCAGCTCAGTGGGGACTCTGCTTCTCCCTCTCCCTCCGCCCTCTCCCTCCACCCCTCCACTCATGCTCTCTCTCTTGCTCACTCTCTCTGTCTCAAATCAATCAATCAATCAATCAATCTTAAAGATAAGAAAAGTCAGGGTGAAAGAGTATGGCTTTGTAGATTATTTTCTTGAAGTTTTGGTGTTTTTACTAAGGGAGTCTTGTTATTAAATAACAATCCCCAGAATGTATGAAATACGTGTTCAGCAAGTTTAGAGTGTTATGTAGTTATCAATTGATTAGCTAATCGATGGAGCACCCCTTGAGTGGGTTAGTTATGATATACCTTCCACAAACTTCTGTGAGGAAAGAGACTACTTCAAACTCAGGGATGGGCCCAGTTTGTATTAACTTCCGGGAACAGAAGAGTATAGCACTTGCCTCAGAGGGTAGAGGAAGAAAGAAAAGGTACAGCTGGAACAGGGATTCTCACAAGTTTCGTTGCTGAAACATGTGCTATTCCCAACTGTCCTTCACCTTCAGCCAGCACATCCCACCCTCATTCCATCCTCCCCTTCAACACAGAGCACATGCTGCTGAGACTTTGTCTTTTAGCTGGAGAGGAAAAGATAAAGCAAAGGTACAAACAGAGGAGTGGCAAGGCAGAAAATGATAAGAAGGAAGCCCATGCCTCTGCACCAAATCAGAAATCAGCTTTAGGAACTGACTGTTAGGAACTGAATTACGTTGTAATGACTGGACAAGAACACTTTGGGGTTAGGAGTAAGAGTGCGATGGGAGCAAGTCTTCCCCAGAGCTCATGCTATCACCATCAAGTAACCATCTTCCTTTCCAGATTTCTCATCTCCTCAAACGTTCCTGAATTGTTTTATGATCTTCTGCCAGAAAACACAGTTCTGGATGTCTACAGTTTGGGAGCAGATGCAGGCTGGGAAGGGGGGGCCTTTGAAAAGATCCTACAAGATACTAAAGGAAATTCGAACTGGGAATGTGGAATTTACAATGGAAACAAACACTTGATCTGTCCTCGTCTTCTCAGATTTGAGTCTAGATTTAGATCATGGTATAGAAGAGCCTGTAAATCTTCTCCTGCTGGGCAGACATCACTTTACCTTTTCTATTTTAGCTTCAGAGAACAAGTTTTATATTGCTATTGTCTTGGTAATAGAAAGTTCCTGAGAAGCCAGCACCCTCGGCTTCAGAGTCTTATCAACTCACTTCTGAGTTGTGCTCAGTGAAAGCTTGTCATGATGTTTGCTAAAATGCCTTTTCATATTGTCGTTAGATAGTGGGACCTGAAGGATGTTTGCTTGGGTGTAACCGATATTCTTGTTAGGAGTCAACAACTCCCCAGTTTAAAGTTTCTGTGAATATCAATGTTCTAGGGCTTTAAATGCCTGACTGGTTTTAAGAGAAAACTCAGCAACTTGGAAATACACACAGCAACAACATCGTCTCTGGGGTCCTTCCTCAGCTAGAAAATGAAATTCTGACAGCTCTGGTGACATACGTCCCTCCCTCATCTCCCCACCACTTCTTTCATCCATCCTCTGGTCCCAAGCGTTAACGACATACACCCCCTCCTCCCACCTATGTCCTCTCAACTTGGCTCAAACATCCCTTTCTGGAATGTTCTCTTGCTCCCTCAGTTCTGCTTATTCTGCCAAGTTCTGAGCAAGTGCTGCATCTGCGAGAGTCTTCGCTGGGCTCATCAACTGGATGTCATTTTTCCTTTCATATTATTGAATGACAAGGCCACTTGTTTGTATCTCACATAATGCCCCATGTGATGATTATTTATATGTAAATCCTATCTCCCTTTCTAGATTATTTGACACTTGATTGCCTGATGCATGTCTAGTTTGTTATTGTCGCTTTAATAACATCTAACACTGTGGAGCATACTGCAGAAGAAAGCTTAATAAATATTTGATGCACAAATGGATGAACATGGTCTTAAGGAGGAGCAAAGGTGGATCCATGCGGTGGGTGGACTGTGCCACACAGCTGTTGTCCTGTGGGAAAAGAGTTGCAGGACAGTGAGCAGTTTCCCCAGCCCTGTCCCAAAGCATTTGCCTCCACTAGTTGCCAGCTGGGTTTCCCTCTTCTTCCCTCTAGGTACCAGCCAGATTCGTCGCCTTATCCCTGCTGGAAAACATTACATCCATTCCCGGTCTGCAGCTTTGGTTATGACGTTCTTCCTATCTGAAATGCCTGACTTCTCTGCTTCTCATTGTCTTAGTTTTGCCCTCCTTTCCAGGCTGAAATCAAAGTCTTCCTCTGTTTTATAAAAAGGTTCAAGACAGCTCTTTCAAAGAATTAGACTTCACTTTAAAAAATTCCTTTCATGTTCAAAGTCTCAGGAGCATGGCAGCAACACTCCGTGAAGCGAAGTACATCTCTCTCTCTCTCCCACACATGCACTATTTAATTTTCAAAGATTGCTAAAGACTTTTATGTCTTCCAAATTTAGTGCACTTGTAATTAAATGTTTTCCTGTCTCGTTTTATTAGGAAAAGCCATAAAATGGCAGGCAGATCAATGAATAGCAGTGATATTTCTTTTAAACTTAGCATCATAAATCACCTTGGCTTTAAACTTGGCATCATAAATCACCATGGCCATACACATGTTAGGGATTGGTCTGTTGGATTTAGTAACTTATACTCTTTGCAGAAATCTCAAAAACTGATGAAGGTGGGAAAGCATAAAGCAGAGAGGTGTCTAGGTAGGGATGTTTGTGTTCTGGTTGTGGTGTTTGTATGCAAATGTGTGTTAAAAGATGAAGTTGGCTTATTCAGCCTTGGATCACATATTTCAGGAGAACTGGATCGAAATATTTGGAGGGGAATGAAATAGTAATTACAGAGGTCATGGGAAATTTTAAATTCACATTTCTCAAGGTGGGGGGGGGTGGTAAGCAATGACTCTGTTTAAGGAAAAAAAAAATGGGAGCTGAATTTACAGAAGCCCCGTAAGGAGAACAAAGAATAAAGAATATTAAAGTAGGAAATATACAATTTAATTAAAAGTTAAAAAGGTAGTAACTATGAAATAAATTCCTAATTAAGTAAAAGGGAAGATTGAAGAAGGAAAATTTCCTAAATGTCCAGAAGCTGGAATTATGGAATTTGGACACATGATAAAACATTTCTTTTACTTTCATAATTGTATGAAGAGTAAATTCACATTTATTATAATAAGTAGCATAGAAAGTTCTAGAAGTTCAACTAAACTAATCTAAAAATACTTATAAAGGCTCCTGCATGGCTCAGTCAGTTAAGCATCTACCTTTGGCTCAGGTCATGATCTCAAGGTCCTGGGATCAAGCCCCACATCAGGCTCCCTGCCTGCTTCTCCCTCTCTCTCTGCCTGCCCCTCCCTCTCTCTCTGCCTGCCCCTCCCCCTGCTTGTGTTCTCTGCTCTCTCTCTCTGTCAATAAATAAAATCTTAAAAAAAAAAAACACTTAAAATGGGATATGTATTTGTGAATTAAACATATATTTTCATATACGATAGACATATGATTTTATATGGCTATCCCCAGTTAATTTTCATTAATTGATTAGTCCTTACATCCCTCCAGCTGGGTCAATGGGTTTATTTACATTTCATATATATGATGCAGAAACTACTAACTAACTAGTAACTAACTGAGCAAGTTGTGTGACTTGCCCAAAGATATTCAGTTAATCACAGTGGAGCTACTAGTGAACAGAAAATAACGCATGACTCATCGTGGAGCCTTTCCTGGTTGTGAAAATTTTCTTCTTCCTGTTTACATTTTCAGTTTAACCAATGCATACCGTGTACCTGGAAGGATTCTAAACATGGCACAAGGCAGAGACAAATAAGGCACAGTCTCCTTCTGGCTTTCTCCACCAAGATTCATACAATAGGGTTTTCTGTGAACATAAAAACGGCATTTGGCCGTTGGGCAGCCACCAAATGACAAATGCCCACTGCCAGGCCAAAACTTTAAGCAGAAGTTAAGTTTTATATAAAATGAAGACAAACATTCTGCATCTTTAAATTTGCTCTTTATTAGAAGTTAGTGCTAAACAGATGTTATTTCTAGCTACCAGCTAAGCCAAATAAGGTCTCCATCCCAACCATGTTGTTTAGTATTTTGTGTTTGGACATTTTGCAACCTGAAAAGAAACAGACTTTTTAAATACCATAATAAACATCATTCAAGTATATATCAAATTACATTTTTACCTAAAATATTTCTAAGTATTTAAATGGGCACAACCTCTAACCTTCTGTGGCTCCTTTAAGACTATAATAACCTGTTGCATAATAATAAAAACACTGTTCTAATAAGTGCTTTACATGTATATGACCTCCATCCCCACAGCAACCCTAAGAGGTAGGCATCATTCTTTATCTCCATGTTACAGATAAAATACTGATTCCCAAAATATCAAGTAACTTTTTTAAGGTCACACAACTACTAAGTGGCATTTGGGCTCAGACTGGCAGGCCCCAAAGCTACCAGGATACATAAGCCCAATTAACACATGTGAGAAACCATCATAGACCTTCGACTTTACCTAAAGCTTTTGCAAAATTTAGTTGTCCCATACATTATGTTTCCCCTAATCCATTAAAATTGTATAAACCAGGGAAACAATGTCATTTCAATCATCAGGAACACAGAACTAGGGAACTTTTAATGTCTGCACAAATCAATTAAATGAAGAAACATGAAAAAGACACGAGAGAGAGAAAAAAAAATCTTTTTACAACTTCTTCAGGCTCAAGAGGAGAATTACTAATTCAGCCAATGTCCTTCACCTTTCAGTCCTAAAGGTGATTGATTTTATTTCTTGGGAGATGGTCATCGTGTCTGTTTTAGGCATCTCACAGCACCATAAAGAAACAAACTGGCATGACAAAAATGAGAGAACCCACCACGCCTGAATTTAAAACAAGACAAGAAAGCACAGGGGTTTTCCGAGGTAAACAGTAAATAGATTGACACTGAGCATCTACCTTCGCATTGTGTAAATCAGAAACTCTAGAGAGTCTAATGAAGTCAAATTATACTCATCACACCTTAGAGCAGCCATTCGGAAGCATCTCGTGTTATTTCCTTCTTGCTCCTAATCTCACCTGACAGTCATTGTCCAAAGTTTACTTCCATGAAGCGTATTTCTGCACACATTTCCATGTAGTCTCCTTTATCACTCGTCCTTACAGATGTTTGTTTTTGTTTTTTTTTTCCCCACTTTTAATATTGAGCCTCATGTCTATTCAGGCCTTTGCAATTCAGTTCCTGCTTCACTGCATTTCAGTAATTCATGTTGTATGGTATTTGTTTTTCCTGCAGATTCTCGTCTGAGTCATATGGCAAGATGCTCTCGTTTGCTATCTGGTAGAGTAAGGTGATCTATCTCTCTGTCAGGAGATCATTGGGGCGCAGTTCCCTCCACTGTTTACCAGCAATCATTTGCCTTTACCGAGGTGGCGTGACTAGAATCCTGAAAGACCCGGATCCCCTGAAACATGGTCTCTAGCATGAACCCCAGATTTTGCATTGGGGGCCTTTGTGAAAATAAAATATGTGTTTCAAAAGGGCTCAGGATTACCAGTGGGAGTCTCAGCCCTCAGCTTAGAGGACACTGAGGGAACGGAGCTCAGGACAGGAAAGTCCCGAGGGGGCTGGTCCTTGGGGTCAGTAGATTGGGGTGGGAGGCAGGCCTGATAGGAACATTGCAGCCCAACAGGCAGGAAGTGTGATCAGCCAAGAACCAGCATCAGGTGCACGGCACAAAAGGCAGGTGTGGGATACCAAATGGAAGAAGATAATTCTCCTGAGTGGGAGACTGCTCCATGCTAACTCTGATTAGTTACCTTATACCAGGAGTGCTTACCACTAGAGAAACGGATCTTAACGTTCTCCCCCTGCCTCCCCAACAAAGCCCAGAGAAACACTAAAACCTGCTTCGCAGAAAGAAGTTTTCCTGCCCAAAGTGAATGGAGGAATTTGTGAGGCATCCTATTGCTTTAGTTATTCCAATACTTGGAGTGAAAATATGCTCCTATATATTTATTTGCCTAAAACTTAACTCCAGTTGTCACAACAAACCAAAATGAAGAAGGAAGTAGGACTTACAAGCATATTTTATAGACAGCTGCCATCTGTCTCGATGAAACCGTGAAAGCCTCCTCAAGAACAGCTCTTGCCCTGATTCTTATCTCTTATTTATTGAATCCCCTCCCACTTTTCCTTGGTCCTTTCCAAGGCTAAGTGTTCACTCTCTCCAGTGATACAGAAATTATACGAGGCTCTTGGGGGAGGGTCATGGGAAGCTGGGTTTTTCCACGGCAGCATAATACAGGAAATCCTTAGATGTTTGGGGCAACTAACATTTCCAACCTCCGTCCTCGTCAAGGATGTTGTTCTTTTCATACTCCATAGCAAGTGACGAATTCATCTAACAAAGGTGGCTTCTCACCTGGGCTTTGGAAGACCAGTACCTCAGTGCAGCTAGGGAGAGAAAGTCGCGGGGGCGAGGTGTTGAGAGATCTGCGTTCCACTCTTCCCATACATGTCACATGACCTTGAGCTCACCTTCCTGAACATTAGTTTGTCCATCTATAAAATACAAATAACCTGACCCTGAACTGCCTCACCAGGTTGTATGTATTACTTTATGAATACCCAAAGTGCTGCCTCAACTAGGAAGCACTTTAAAAACATATTTCATACAAAAATAAAAGAGCTCCAGTAAAATTTTTAGGTGATGTAAGTAAGGAAATGTCACAAAAATGAATTTCTGATTCTATACATTCAAATGATTTCTGTACTATGAATGGGTACAGGAAGCACTTCCGTAATATGTTCTATTTGCCCTTCAAAAAGTTACCCTCAGGAAAACAAGGTAGGAACTCAGGGAGGGAAATGGAAAGCAAAGCCCCTTGTTATATACCCTATCTGTGCCAGGTGCTTCCCTGGGCACTTTTTAAAGAAATGAACTCATTTAACCCCCACAAAATCTCCATACGGGAGTACAATGTCCTTACTCTTGCTTTCCAGTGGTGTTAGGTGGGGAATGTAACTTTTACACAGTCTGAAAGTGGTGGATTTGAGGTCAGTTCTGTCTAGCTCCATGATTCTTCTGCTGCACTAAAAGAATCCAACTCAACTCTGTTGGTTAACAGTATTGCTGATCTATAACAGAACAGTAATTATAGACTCACTACGGGGGCGGGGGGATGTATACACACAAAGGACTTGATTTTGTCTCAAATGACCTTTAATGAATCAAACTTTTAGCACAAGACAAAGAACTTTTAGTGGTGAGCTGTGAGATTCATTTGAATAAATTTAGTGCAATGATGTGAGTAAGGCCCCACCGTCATTGCAATATTTAGTAAGATAAGGTAGAATATGAGGTTAGAAATCCAATGGTTTGCCTTCAGTTCTAGTCAGGAGTGGTGGGTCCAGCTTTTAGGGCCAGGCTGGTGATTGACTCTATATTTTCTGAACTAATTTTTCTCAATTGTAATAGCAAGGATTTCTACTTAAGAAAGGAAGGAACGACCCTATTTAGCCCTCAGGGATAAAGATTTACTGACAAGGTTTGAAATGCATATAACACAGCCAGGGCTTCCATTCCGGCTTCCTTTATATGACTGTCATAGTACTAGTAACTTCACCTAGACTATCTCATGCCCCTACCTCTTAAAAGGGCCTCCATTGTGGAAGAGTAGTCTGTGAATTCCAGAAAATAGTTCTGGTCTAGCCTCTGCTTGCTGAAGTGGATTAACTGTGCAGATGGGTCACCCAGGGATGGCCTAGGGTTGGGTTGAACAGAGAAAAGTGTTTACCCAAGACTGTCTGAGCAGAGACCTAATACTGGTGGAAGGTAGTCAAGGTGGAGCAAAGCAATATTGAGCACGCTGGGGAGGAGTCCTGAGAGGGCAAAGCTCCCTCTGTGAGGAGGCAGGGTGGGAAGTGCCATGTAGGATCCAGGCGGGGCTGCACCAGTGCCAGAATGTTTAGGGGGGTTTGTTTCAAGGCTGGCTGAGGGTGAGGGAATGGAAGCCAAAAGGTAACCCAGGTAGCTGTAAAAGGAGCAATACAGATTGCATCATGAGGCCAAGGGATGGTGACAGGAAGCAGAAGCAGCAATTTCTATACTGGGCAGGGTTTGTGCTCCCCAAAGATAAATAACCACAAAAAAATACCAATCACAGCTTGGTTTGCATCCAATCCTGTAACATGCTTTGAATGTCTACTCCATGCAAGACGCAAGATATGGTACTAGATGCAGAGAGGAGAGGATAACTCTGATAAGGTTGCATGCCAAAAGAGGACAGAAGAACAAGATACTACGGAGGGAAATAAACAAAGAGGAGTTTCTTGGTAGGATTTCCTCAACTGCCCGGAATGCCTCGGCCTCAAGTGACCTCTTTTCTCCTACATCTGTCTGCATTATCCATGAGGCATATTCCTATCTTATACTCAGCTTGCTCATTTATGATGAAATATTTATGGAGAAGGTACTACATGCCAGGAGTTGAGAGATGTGACAAGGCATCAGGCGCAGTTTCTGCCCTCAGGAAAATGTCCTCCCTTGCCCAGGTCCATTGGTTGTTTTGAGGCATCTAAGGTCATAGACTTTCTTTACAGCTGAGCTTTTCCATGTTGTTTTTTTTTTTTTTAAGATTTATTTATTTATTTGAGAGACAAAGAGAGAAAGAGAGGGTGATTGGGGCAGAGGGAGAGGAGAGAGAATCCTCAATCAGACTCCCCGCTGAGCACAGATCCTGATATGGGGCACGATCCCACCTTCACGAGATCATGACCTGAGCCAAAATCAAGACTCGGCCTCTTAACCGAATGAGCCACCCAGGCGCCACTGCGTCTAAGCTCCTACCATCTCCCTGGACCCTCTGAGCCCTGCATTCTTCAGATGCCACACTGCCCAAAAAGCTGGGCTCCACAGGAAGCGGTCCTGTGACCACCCCTGCCTGGGCCCAGCACTGTTCCCCCTCCCCTGCTGGTTCTTTATTCATCTGTTCCAAATCTTTCCCACAATCCTCCAGCCATAAGTACACCCTTGCTCTTTATTCTATCTACCACCTTACCTCTCAAACTCCTGAAAACCTGCCCAAGTACATCAAAAAATGCACAAGTCTTCACGTTTTCTCTCTCACCTTTCCCTCTGGCCTTCTTTTCCTTCCTCTTGTCCAGGGAAAAACTAGTCTGTCTTCTCCACAGTGCCTTTCTCTCTGCTCACAAGCAGATCGATACCTTCATTCTAAAAAGAAAAGCTTTCCTCCAGCCGGGCATTCTTCTACCCTGCTTCAGCTCAGCTCTTCCTTCTTCTCAATGACGATTTCTCCACAGAGGATGTGGCATTTCTGTCTCTGCCAGCCAGGCTCTGTTCTCTCCTAGCCCACCGCTGTCCTGCTCCTTCCCCCACCACCCCCCCACCTCTGCAGAAGTCACCGCTCCTGAAGAGGTCACCGATAACCCTCCGACTGTGAGACAATGTTCACACACCTAACTGTGAATCTTGGGGCTGTCACCTTCCACAATTCCTGGGACAAGCCATGTTCCTGTTTCTCCTGTTTTCTGACAGCCCTTTTTCAGACCCTGTCCAGGTTCCTCCTTGTATCCGGGAGATAAGGGCAGAAACTAAGATCAACACGGGTGCTTGTATTCTCTTACCCTGTCCCTCTCTCTTGGGAGACCTCACATGCTCTGTACAGCTCCTGTCACACCATACCAGAACTTTCTTCACGTATGTATTGGGACTTGGTGTTTCCCTCAGTTTCAGATCCAAGTTGCCAACTGGTTGCTAGACATCAATTCCAACACAATACCTCCACATTCAAATACATCTGTTCCCCGGACTTTTTATCTTCTGTCTCATTTACCTCAGATAAACACATTACCATCCTCCCGACACTCAGGCTTGAGGTTTCAGTGGTCTTGGATGCCTCTGATCTCTCCCTCTTCCCCAGCCATGCCACTTCACTACTCACCCGGTCTGTTCCTCAGGAGCAACCTCACGTCTGTGCCCTCTTTCCCATTCCTTCTGCTACCTCTGTAGTTCAGGACATGGAGGCATGTGGTGCAGTTGGAAACACGGACTCCAGCAAAACAGATTCAAATTCCGATTCCATTGGGACCTAGGAATAGAGCCAGGAAGTCACTCTCTAGACCTCTACTTCCTCAGCTAAAAATCAAGGGGATAACACCTTCCTCTTGGGGTTGTCATGAAGATTAATGTAAGGCATAATGTGTGTAAAGGGCCAACCACTATGCATGGGATAATGTAGACATCAAAATATGTTAATTTTCTCCTCTTCTTTTTATACGGGTTGTTTTAAAATTCACTTTTGGGACGCCTGGGTGGCTCAGTTGGTTAAGCAGCTGCCTTCGGCTCAGGTCACGATCCCAGCGTCCTGGGATCGAGTCCCACATCGGGCTCCTTGCTCATCAGGGAGCCTGCTTCTCCCTCTGCCTCTGCCTGCCATTCTGTCTGCCTGTGCTCTCTCTCTCTCTCTGACAAATAAATAAATAAAATCTTTAAAAAAAATTCACTTTTAATTGTTAACTATTTTCCAATTTTTGTTTTTCTCTTCGCAATCTATCCCCTGTGCGGGCACCGATTATCTTTCCAAAACTTGGATTTACTATTTGGTCATTTTCCTGGTCAACTACTTCTGGTAATTCCCTATTGCCTGAATATTACCTGTTCACATCCCATGCCATGATAGTCCAGACCTTCCACGACTTGTGGCTATTTATTTCCATTGGCCTATGAGCCCTTCTGCAGGACAGTAAATATCCACAGGGCTAACACTGAGTTTTTTATCCAAGTTCCTCCAACCAATGACTGGAACCTAGTAAAGAACTAACACATACGTATCCTGGTTACATCAGTTGTTATAGCACCACCCAACTTCACCAAATGTTCATTCGTTTCCTTAACGGATTTCCTTCAGACATAGCCACTATGCTTAATCTTCGTGGGGCCACTGCATTTTTATCATTTCTGTGTTTTTAGTTGAAAGCCTACTTCATCCATGTTTATCGATCATTTCCAAATTACTCATAGTGGTTGATACGCCCTGAAGGTTCATTATATTATTCTTCCTATATTTATGTGTAACTGAAAGTTACGGAATAAAAAATATTCTACATGGCATGACTAAAGGAAATGAGAGAATGAATGGACGTACACGTACCCACTACTGTGCATTTAGTCATTCTATTCATTCCACTTGTTATGTCCTATTTCTGCCAGTCCAAATAGTACAACTTTCAAAACCCAACTTTCTTCCATGAAATGAGCTTCAGTTCTCCTCACTGTAAATTGATATTTTTCTGCTCTTTAGTTCTAAAGTATCTTGTTTGCTATTTGTGGCTGGGAAGCCAGTTCCTCTGCCATGTCCATTCTCTCCTTCTCCCACAGTAAAACTCGGGAGTTTTTAGATAGGCTCATCCCATTCAGAAAAGACTCCGTTTCTTAATTTATTTTGACTTGCAGTAACCAGGTGATCAAGTCCTCACCAAAAAGATATAAAAGCAGGATTGTCCTGTGGTGACTTCTGGGAATCTTCCTCAAGAGACGACTGGCATGTAGTAACTGGCCAGCTAGGCAAGAAGTGTTTCTAATAGAAGAAGTTGGAACTCAGGTTTGGTGTTTTTTCTAGGTGCCTAAATAAGCCAGGCTGTTAATACAGGAACATTTTCATAAGAAAATGGTTTTACCCAGGATATCTTACTCCAAAGCATTTCAGCAAGCCAAAATGAACCTGAATTTGAAGTTTAGAATTTGAGTTTGTGTCTGCACTGACCTTGAGGATTTGCAGAGTAGACAAAGAGGCAGTATTAAAATGTGTCATGTTAGATTACTTAATGGTTCCTCCAAAGTGGAGGAAAGGTATTGAAAGAATGACAGCCAAAAGAGTTAGGGAGCTAGAACGTAGCCAGATTTGCTGCACATTATGCAACAGCCAATATTATTTTAAACTCAATTCCAAGAGAACAGTGTGATATCTAATGTATACAGGTCTATGAAAATACTGTGGCATAAGCCCGGGAAGAATGGATATATTTGCAAATAGTGTTTCACTGTGCCTTTCCATAAATAAAAACAATCAGGCTTTAACTCAAAGTCTGCCATAAAGTGTTACATGGAATCTTTTTTATTGAGTGTCAATAGAAAATCAAGAATCAAGGAGTTTTAGCAATTTATTCAATGCCACTTCTTGCCATCATTTTGAAATTATTAAAATGGGTATAGTGAGTTCAGAAAGCAAACCTGATATCTTCATGAGAGACGGAGCCACATTCATGCTCTGGGTGGGATCACCTCTGCAGGAGAACATTATATTCTCTTTCAAAGGCAAAATGTTTCTAGGTTTTGCCTCTTTACTTTGTATGTACCTTTTTTTTTTTTTTTTAAGAGAGAGAGACCAGGGGTGGGGGAAGTGAGGAGGGAGAGAGGGAGAGGAAGAGAGAAACTCTAAAGCAGGCTCCATACCCAGTGTGAAGTCCAATGCAGGGCTTGACCTCATGGCCCTGAGATCATGACCGGTGCCAGAATCAAGAATGGGATGCTTAACTGACTGGGCCACTCAGGTGTCCCTGTAAGTACTTTTAAAGTTATACCTGTTCACCTACTAGGATTTATGAAATCTTATATTTGGGATGTTTTTTCTATAATAAAATATTATCGTTTGTAAAAAAAATTTTTTAAAAAACAACAGTAACTGACCTGTATCCCTTGTCTCTACTTTTTGCTCCAACCTCTATCCTGCTATATGGAATGAGGATGTGATGGCGGGAGATCTAGCTGCTATCTTGGACCATGAAGACCATGGCCACATCCTCAAGATGATAGAGCAGTGAGCCAGAAGGAGCTGAGTCTCTGAGAATTCCATGGAGTAGACCCAGGACGGAATACTTAGCTGTGGAATTTTATATAAAAGGGAAAATATGCCTTTATCCTGGCTTTAGTCACGATTATGTTGAATTTTTATTTCTCAGAGCTAAAGTTGCTCCTATCAAATACATTTCTTCTCTGAATTATATTTGGCTGTGGATATGCTACAGGACAGGATATTTCTTCTCCTTGGTCCTCCCCTTTCTACCTTGCTCACAGATTACAGAGACAGTGTCTCTATTAACAAGAGAAAGGATTTGTCTGTCTTGTGGGCTACATGTGAAAGATGTAGGCAAGTGTGGGCCAGGCCAGTAGCTGTTCTGGTTGGGTGGAGTCCAGGGTGAAGCCCAATGTTAGGGATCCTGCAGAAGGAAGGTAGGTGGGTAAAAAGACCCCAGAGTGTAAAGGAAGAGAAGAGCCTGAGAGACTAGAAGTTGAAGGGGCTCATAGCAATCAACAGAATAGAATGGGATCAGTGTGAACTGCCTGGTGATTGAATGGGAAAACTGAGGCACATTTCTATGTTACCCTGACCAGGGTGTGTTTGAGAGGAGTTGTTGGTGAAGACTGCCTTCTCTTGGGGGATCCACAGTACCTTCAAACCCCTCCAGATAGTGCCAGCAAACTTATGCATGACATTCTTGTCTCTCTCCATTGAGGCATTTAAGCTTCTCCTGAGCAGAGTCTTGTTTTATATAATTTTACTTTACACTTATTACCTAGTTCACAGTTGATAGAGGTACTAAATAAATGCTTGGTATCAATATTGATGAGCCTGATGATGACTAGCTTTAGTTTTGCAATATCAGTACATCTATGAACTTTTTCCTTATTCAAAATCTACAGAAGAATAAGATATATTATTCTCTCTGGCTCCCCTCCCCCAAAGTGTTTATAATGCTTCTTGGAATTTACCTAAGTAAATATATAAGTAACACATGTTTTCGTTCAGGAGGAGGCATTAAGAGGCTAGGGTGGCTTTAGGCAAGTATTCATTAGCTTATTGTGTTGATCTTTTTCTAGTCCATTTGGAATTTAACTTCTCCCATTCAGTTATAGGCAAAACAACCAGGAAGTGAGGGGATGTATCTTCCTAGCCAATGAATCTTTAATAAATATTTATTGAATGAATGAGGGAATAAATGATGTCAACACATTTCTATAAATACTTGGTATAACCAAGCGATCATCACCTGCTTTAAGTTACTTCTTAGTTATCAAAGGACAATAATGATCTGTTTTTCAGTCAGTATTAATATATTGACCCTGGACTATCACACAATCCCTGTAATCATACAGTCAACTGTGGGGTTATTTCCACAAGTGTACTGTAAGCCCTGAGGAGTGATTGTGGGAGCAACTGAAACGTTAGCAGCATTCTTGTTCTCAGGCTGTTAAACGCAATGGCCCAGTAGGAACAGGACCCCATCATCTCCTGGGGCCTGGCATAGATAAGGAGCTATGAAGGAAAGTAACTCTCAACTCCCCTTCCTGCCTTGGGTGATTGCTAGCACGAACATCCCATTCCTCCCTTATCCCCTAAACCCCTCCCTGTGTGCCCAAGCATAGGGGAGGGTATAGGCCTTCCTTCTGGCTTCAAAATAATTGCCATCTCTTTGCATTCCTTCCTCATACTTTGATACATCTGTCCTTACTTTGCTGATTAAAAAAAAAAAACTAAATAAAAGCTCTGTGCACAATTCAGCTGCTATTATTCTCCCTTGTAGAGGCAGCCCTGCACAAGCCCTCAGATTGGTGTCTGAGAGCATTATTTCAGTGCATGACATCAACTACCCTAAGAGTGCAACTATTAATTAACATTCACTGCATGTCAACTTCTGTGTTAGTGTTAATGTGAGGAATCCACGAGATCCACTTTGCACTCTGAATAGAAAACACATACAAATAGAGAATAATTTCATTCTAACATGTAAACAGAGTACTCCCTGTAAATAAAATAAGAGTTCAAGGGAGAAATACTCACACAGCCTAGAAGAAAAAGTTAAAGGTGACTTCAGGGAGCAGATGAGCAGAGAAGAACAATTAGGATTTGGTGGGGCAACGTGAAGGAAACAGTGATTCTAGGGTCTAGAAAATCACGGGCTAAGGTCATGGAGCAAGATCATGAAGTTTTGAGCAGAGGAATAGCAAAAAGTACATTCTAGAATACTGGTCTGGTTTTGTTTACTGGGATAGAAACATGCTTTTCTTTCTTATTGCAACAAAGGGCCTAGACCATCCTGGGGCCTAATCCGTGTGTGTTGAGATAAATGAATGCCTTATTTATAATGGAAGTCTTCACTCTCCCTCCTTTATTCCAATGGGAATACAATAAGTGACATGGTTCTCTTTCTCCTTCTTCCCATTTTTCTTTCTTTTTTCTTCTCTGCTTTTTCCACCTTCAGAATCATTGCCCATCTTTCTCTTCGTCATTTTGTTTCTTAGTCTGTTTGGAGTTTAAAGTAGAAGCCCAGGAAATGAGATAGAAGGCAGCACAGCACAGTGCTGCCTGCTGATTCCTGTGTCCAGCACGATGGAGGGCGGTCACTGTACTTGTCACCTGTCATTTCCTCCCAAAATGTTCCCACTCTGACTCCAGGAAGATGCCAGAACTATTTTTGCCAAGCCTTACAATATGGCATGTCTTCCAGCTCAAGCTACTGCATTAACTACATTTCCCAAGGTAAGATAATTTAGTTGTAAGATTGTATTTATTTATTACAGAGAGAGTGAACAAGTGGGGAGGGGAGCAGCAGAGAGAGAGGGAGAAGCAGACCCCTCACTGAGCAGGTTGCCCAACGATAAGGGGCTCAATCCCAGGACCCTGAGATCATGACCCGAGCCAAAGGCAGAAGCTTAAGCAACTGAGCCACCCAGGCACACAGGCATCATTATTTCCTGACAAGAATAATTTCTTTTTATAATTAGGTAATTCAGTTTGAGCCAACTGCTTCTTTGTGATAGAAAGTGTCAGAATAAACATTGTGAATCAAAAGTTTTATTTGTTGAAGAATTTTGAGGCGAGCATAAATGTATATTCCACACAGCTAGGAAATAAAATCAAATTAGACATTCTCTTTAATGACCAAATTTGCTCACATTTAGTTTTGCCTTCATACAAAACATAATAAAGCACAAAGACAGAAAAAAAAACAAACAAAGAATCAACACCCATAAGTCCACCCTATAGATACAAACTGTTAAGTTTGATAAACATATCACTTTTTTCTTTTTTCCTCTTTATTTATTTATATGATTTTAAATTTTAAAAAAGGGGAAAGCATTTTCTTTTCCAGCTAGGCAATATATCAATCAATATTGCTGTGTAACATTCCCTCGGCGGATGACTGTGCTTTTCTTAGTCCATCTCCTATACTTTAGAACTAAGATTGTTTTCCATGTTCTGGTATCTAATAAGCATTGTGTTAAACATCCTTTTTCAAACATCTCAGTACATCATGTCTATTTCCTTATAATAAATTGTTTAATGCAGAATTTCTATGTTTAAGAGCAAATATTTAAAAATTCTTTTGAGGGATGCTTGGGTCACTCAGTCGGTTAAGCTCAGGTCATCCTGGGATCGAGTCCCACATCGGGTTCCTTGCTCAGCAGGAGGCCTGCTTCTCCTCTGCCTACTGCTCCCCCTGCTTGTGCTCACTTGCTCTCTCTCTGACAAATAAATAAATAAAATCTTTTTTAAAATTTTTAAAATAAAAAAAAAATTCTTTTGCTCCATATGTCTGTTTTTCTACCCCCTTTAACAAAACTTTTTGTTATACTCTAACTTTAGGGAAACAATGCCAGGCCCAGATTCATTGTGA
>NW_022631540.1:0-56940 GCF_010015895.1 Lontra canadensis
AATTCAGTAGAGTCTTAAATGTATTTGTAAATTTTTTAGTGACAAATTAGCTTTTATTATTATTTTTTTAAGATTTCTATTTATTTATTGAGACAGAATGTTTATATGCAGGGAACTGGGGTTAGGGGAAGGGGCAGAGGGAGAGATCAAATCTTAAAGCCGGCTCCACACCCCAGTTCAGATACATCAGGCTCCATCACAGGACCCTGAGACCACGACCTGAGCTGAAATCTAGAGTCTCATGTTTAACCAACTGTGCCACCCAGGTGCCCCCAAATTAGCTTTTATTTCAAAAGTAGCTTTGAAGTATCACTTTGGTCAGTATCACTTGGATAAATGAGGTCTCAAGTTTTTCTTAATGCTCATTGTTGTATCGTAGATTTAGATAGTATTGAACTACATGGTGGAGGTTACTTGTGATTTTTTTAATTTGTTTTTATGGAAAGGATTAAAGGTTTGAGGTGGTAATGACACGTTAAACTTTTTGTCATGTCTCCCCCTTCCCAGTAATTGCTTTGCTTTGCTTTTTTCTGTAGGAAATAATTACCTTATTTGGATGGCGTAGTAGGCTGATAATATATATAAATAAAAATGCAGGTGTGTTACTGGGAAATAATTTTGGCTCGTTTAACCTATTGCAATAAGAA
This sequence comes from Lontra canadensis, assembly GCF_010015895.1. Taxonomy (NCBI): domain Eukaryota; kingdom Metazoa; phylum Chordata; class Mammalia; order Carnivora; family Mustelidae; genus Lontra; species Lontra canadensis. The sequence goes on from NW_022631540.1 coordinate 648, forward strand.
ACACATGAGGTTTAATCATGGGGTAATAGTAAAGCACTTAAATCTTCATCGAGCTCTTTTGAGAGACTCTTACTTTAGTATTTGAAAAGAAAAATCTGCATGTATAGAGATATCTAAGGTATAGGTTGTATTTCATTTCATGCAAACAGTCTCAAAATACTTTGTTCATGCTCCTAAATAAAGAGGTCTTTTTGATACTGTCATGATTTTCTATCTTCCAAAATAGAAACACTATTTTATATAATTAATTTATTTTTTAAAAACATTATTTATTTGAGAGAGAGAGAGCAGGCAGGGCAGAGGGAGAGGGAGAAGCAGACTTCATGCTGAGCAGGGAGCCCAGTGTGGAGCTTGATCCCAGAACCCGGGCAGATGCTTCAGCTGAGCCACCTAGGTGCCCCTAGAATTGCTATATTAAATTATTTTACTTACAGTCAAACATATTAGAAAAAAGTACACTCGGGGCACCCGGGTGGCTCAGTGGGTTAAAGCCTCTGCCTTCGGCTCAGGTCATGATCTCAGGGTCCTGGAATCGAGGCCCACATCGGGCTCTCTGCTCCATGGGGAGCCTGTTTCCTCCTCTCTTTCTGCGTGCCTCTCTGCCTACTTGTTATCTCTGTCTGTCAAATAAATCTTAAAAAAAAATAGAAAGAAAAAAGTACACTCATAATAACTTCTGTTTGGATTGCCTTGGAGATCTATGCACTGTGGCCATCTGTTGACTTGAGCTGTCAGTTCCAGATTGAGGACAGTAACTCATGGTGCCTGGGAAGAAGGCCAGGGAAGGACAGGCAGCAGTTACTCTTCTTTTCCAAGCTCATGTTTCACACTGTAGCTCAGCACTGTCCAGAGGGTTACTTAACTCTGCCAAGCTGCCTTTATTCTGGTGGAAACTACCAAACGAACATGATGTTAAAGACTCAGGTGGTTAAAACTAGGGAAAAAGTCAATATCAAAGTAAATCTTGTGAAGGCATAAGTGATTTAGGCAGTGAACCTCATTGCTTGGTGGTCTCCTCCATCTAGGGGTCTCCCATAAGCATAATTCTGTTAACTGAACCAGATCTCATCTCAGGATGATGCTAACAGGCTCTGCATGTGCAGAGAGGAAACTGCATTGAGTTGCTGTGGTGGTACATTAACTGCTTCCAGTGTATTTAGAAATATTAGGAGGTGTCTCAGGACCTGTGTTCTACACACAACAGTCCAGTAGCAGCTCTGTTTCCATTTAATAATTGGAATTAATATCCCCAGGCAACAGAGTTGTAATCCCCTGTATTGCCTGTAAATTCAGTGATACGAGGATTCAGTGGCCAAGTGGCATCTTAATTTCCAAGTCCGTGGAGCCATTGTATCCCCCAATGCAAGTCCAGGCCCTTGCAGAAGATCTAAGTTTTTTGTATTTTCCATTTTTAATGCTTTGTAGAGTTCTGCTTTTTTCAGTTTGAATACCTCCGTCCTTAGCTTTTCTCAAGGGAAATGTTGCAGCCGGCAGTTCCTCTGCTTCATGTGCCGTTCTGCAGTCCCTTACTTAGTCACGTTCTTAGTCAGGGTCAGAAAACTGTTGACTGGTTTATCGTATAGGGCAAGGTGTGGGGGTGAGGATCTTCCACTATGTCTGGATGCACCACCCTCTTAGTACCTCGATGTGTTCACCAACCCAGAAAGTTGAAGAAATAATTTTTTGACATAATTAAAATTTGCTCAGTTTGTGTTATATGTAATCATTTTTCTTTCAAAAGTAATATGTCCACTGTAAGATAAATTTTCTTTTTTGAAATTCCATCTGATAACATTCAAAATAGTAAAAAGGATTAATCTAAAGTGAATTTGGGCCTCCTTTCCACCTCAGTCCCCAGTCTTCCAGTTCTTCTCAGAAGGTTAGTGTTCCACAGTTAGCAAGTTATTTATTTATTTTTTTTAAGATTTTATTTATTTGAGAGAGTGAGAGAGCGCGTGCCGTGAGCAGAAGCAGGGGGAGCGGCAGGCAGAGGGAGAAGCAGCCTCCCCAGTGAGCACAGACCTTATGTGGGACTTGATCCCAGGACTGGGATTGTGATCTGGGCCGAAGGCAGATGCTTAATGGACTGAGCCACCCACGTGCCCAAGTGAGCAATTTCTTATATAATTTTTCAGAAATACTCTTAAGTCTGTAAATGGTAATATACCTGGACACTTCTGCACTTTAATTTCTCCCTTTTTGTATGTTTTGAAGACACTTCTGTATCAGTACCTGTGATCTGATTCATTTTTGTTAATGCTTTCATAACACTCAGTTATATGAATGTACTGTAGATTATTTCCAAGTTTTTACTTGTGGGATGTTTTTGGTCAGTATCACTTGGAGATACAGTGAAGGATTTAGAGTTGAATTTTTGACAAAGGCAAAGGCTTTCCAGGTCACATGTTATTTTTATGTAACCCTTTCAGGAGAATATGAGAAAGGTGTAGACCATCTGACAAACGCAATTGCTGTGTGTGGACAGCCGCAGCAGTTGCTGCAAGTGTTACAGCAGACTCTCCCACCACCGGTGTTCCAGATGCTTCTGACCAAGCTTCCAACAATTAGTCAGGTAAGGATTTGAAATGTTAGTAAAAGTGAGTAGAATCTGAGAAGTAAATGTTTTAAGGACATTGGCATTTAAAAATTAATCTAGTGAACATGATGAAATTTGAAACTCTTGGAATCAAAGTAGAATTGGAGATAGCAGTGCTTGAAATTTTTCTTCCCTAACAATATTGGAGTGAGCGATACTAAGATCTAGTCATTGTGTCCTATGTGTGCATCAAGAAGTACGTCTCGTATTCTGAAATCTGAGGCCTTGGTATTCACCAGAATTGGGCCACTCTCAGCTACTTTCTGAAACTACCTTTCTGTCGACTTTTGTGAGCCCATGAATTCAGTTATGTTGCCTGGCAGAGGGCATAGGGGCTGAGATGACATAGCCCGTAATTAGATCTTAAAGGATTGTTGGATATCCTCTGACTTCACTTGTCTAAAAAGCCCCAGTGCCTCTGCTTCTGCCAAGATGGGCTTTGGGCTTGGAGTTACTTGACTGCATCTCCAAAGCTATATTGAATACACCACCATTTGTATAAAAGATTATTTATAACTTAAGAATTGATTAAGAGGCATTCTGTTCATTTTTATTTTTTTCCAAGAAATCAAAATGAATCTAGTTTTTGGAATAGTTTGTTTACTCGTGTGTGAGTTTCCACAGTTGGTGTGATTTAAGATTGTTTAATTCCTCAAACTGATCTTTACTCAGGTTGAAAAGGGACTGGAGAGAAAATAAAGGCCCCAGAGATTTAAGGGAAAGGGTTGAAAAAACCAAAGATTTGGTCTTAACCCTTTTTATTTAGACTAATGTGGTTCCTAGTCTATCTAAATCAGAATCCTCTGTTTAATGTTACCTGCTCTTGGAAAGGCAACATAGCGTAGTGCTTTTGGAAGATGGACCTGAGGATGTGAGGTCTTTTGAAATGTGGATGAGTTCAGGATGAAACCTGAACTCCTCTTTATAAAAATGACCTCCTTTACTCAGTTAACTCATGTTATTTGGAAATATTTTCAAATGCTAATTTTGGAATTACTGTATTCCTCCTTGACTGAGCATTTTCAGCCAAAAAGGGAAATGTTTGGAGCGTTGAATGACCAGTACTCTTAATTTATATGAGAGTGAAAAGATATCTTGAATTCTTTTTGGTTTTAGTTATATAATTGATTAACATGTAAAACATACTATTATTCCTTAGATTTTGAGATGGGACTGACAGTAGTGTGATCATTATTTTCTTTGATAACAGTGTTTAGAAATGTTAAGTATTGAATTCTCAGAATGGGTAAACCTTAGCAAGTTTTGTATTCTTTGAATACAAAGGACATAATTTTTCCCCCCCTTAAAATTTTTTTAATTGAAGTATTGATGACACACGATGTTACATTAGTTTCAGGCGTACAAGTTACTGATTTGACAGGTCTGTACGTTATGGTCTGCTTGCCATAAATGTGGCTGCCGTCTGTCTCACTATACAGCAGTATTATGTGATCATTGACTGTATTTCCTGTGCTGTACTTTTAATCCTTTAAGCCTGGACCTGTCACTCCCCTTCACTTAATTTTGCCCCCACCCACTTCCTTCCAGCAACCACCAGTTCATACTTAGAGATCTCTTTCTCCTTTGTTTGTTCATTTGTTGGTATTTATTTTATTATTTGTTTAATTAAAAAATACTTATTTATTTGACAGAGAGATCACAAGTAGGCAGAGAGGCAGGCGGAGAGAGAGAGAGGAGGGGAAGCAGGCTCCCTGCTGTGCAGAGAGGCCATGACCTGAGCTGAAGGCAGAGGTTTAACCCACTGAGCCAACCCAGGTGTCCCGTTTGTTGGTTTTTAGATTCCACATATAAGTGAAATCAGCTGGTGTTTATCTTAGTGAAATAACACTTAGGATAATATCCTCTAGGTCCATCCATGTTGCAGATAGCAAGATCTCATTCTTTATGGCTGAATAATAGTCCACTGTATATGGTTACCACTTCTTTATCCATTCATCCATTGATAGACACTAATGTTGCTTCCATATCTTGGCTCTTGCAGATAATGCTGCAGTAAATCTAGAGGTGCATACATCATTCCGAATTAGTATTTTCATTTTCTTTTCTTTTTTTTTTTTAAGATTTCATTCATTTATCAGAGAGAGAGAGCATGCGCATGAGCTAGGAGGGAGGGGCCGAGGGAGTGGGGGAAGCAGACTTCATGTGAGAAGAGCACCTGATGTTGGACTCTTGATTCCAGGACCCTGAGAGCAAGACCTGAGCGGAAGGCAGTGGCTTAATGGGATGAGCCACCCCAGGCATCTCTCTTCTTTTCTTTTCTTTTTTTTTTTTTTTAATTTTACTTGAGAGAGACCAAGTATGACTGGGTGGCAAAGGGAGGGGAGAAGCAGGTTTTCTTCTGAACAGGGAGCCCAGGGGAATCATGACCTCAGCTGAAGGCAGATGATTTAACTGAATGAGCCACCCATGCACCCTCTATTTTCATTTTCCTTGGGTAAATAACCAGCAGTGGAATTACTGGACCATAACAGTATTCCTATTTTTTAATTTTTTGAGGAACCTTTCAGCTGTTTTCCACAGTGGCTGTACCAGTTTACAGTCCCACCAAAAGTGCATGAGAGTTCCTTTTTTTCCACATCCTTGCCAACACCTGTTACTTCTTGTCTTCCTGTTTCTGGGCACTCTGACACTGTGTGAGGCGATATCTCATTGGGGTTTTGTATTTGCATTTCCTTGATGATTAATGGTGTTGAGCATCCTTGCATCTGTCTGTTGGGAAAATGTCTGTTTAGGTCCTCTGCCCATTTTTAATTGGATTATTAGGGTTTTTTTCCCTCCTGTTGAGTTGTATGAGTTCTTTTTATATTTTGGATTTTTTAAAAGAGTATTTATTTATTTGACAGACAGAGGTCATAAGTAGGCAGAGAAGCAGGCAGAGAGTGGGGGGGAAACAGGCTCCCTGCTGAGTAGAGAGCCTGATACAGGGCTCGATCCCAGAACCCTGGGATCATGACCTGAGTCAAAGACAGAGACCTTAACCCACTGAGCCACCCAGGCGCCCCTATATTTTGGTAATTAGCCCCTCATTAGATATACCATGTACAGATGTCCTCCACCTCAGTAGGTTGCCTTATCATTTTCTTGGTTTACTCTGCCATGTAAAAGCTTATTACTTTGGTGTAGTCCCAGTAGTTTATTTTTGCTTGTTTCCCCTGCCTGAGGAGACACACCTAGAAAATGTTGTTGAGGCCAGTGTCCAAGAAGATTACTGCTTAGGAGTTTATGGTATCAGGTCTCACATTTAGATCTTTAATTCATTTTGAGTTTATTTTCATGCAGGATGTAAGGAAGTGGTCCCGTTTCATTCTTTTCCATGTGGCTGTACTGTTCCTCAACACCATTTATTGAAGAGACTGTCTTTTTCCATTGGATATTCTTGCCTCCCACAAAGGACTTCTAAAAATTAAAATTGTTTTTTTTCTCTTTCAGAGAATTGTAAGTGCTCAGAGCTTGGCTGAAGATGATGTGGAATGAGAAAATGTCAACATAATCTCAATTAAAAATATTTTTAAAATCTTAAGTTGGAAGATGAGCAGCTCTGGGGGGAAAAGGGCAAATAGGCTTGTTATGGACTGTCCTACACTGAAATCTACCAAAGTTAATTTTTACTTTGTGTAGATCCATTTGTCTGTTTTATTTATTTTTCCCAGTGAAAAGTGTATTTTGATAGAAAGCTTTTCATTTTATAAATACACTATGAGTTACCAAAATATCATGGATTTATTTTATTCCGAAAACGTGCAATTAAAGTGTACATATAACATCACATTACTTATGTTAGAAATACTCAGTGCTTAGTTTTGAAAGATAAGCAGAAAAAGTATAGGAGAAAGCTGAAGAATGCACGTTTTTTTAAGCTAGTACATTTGCTCTACATTAAAGAATTCGATGGAATCTTTATCAAAACTGAGCATTAAAATCTTTGAGAGATTACTTTTTTCCATTTAATCTCTTAAATATGATGTGAGAAGTGCTGCTGTGCTGTATTAATTCACCTCCTCCCTGTGTATTTGTCATTTTAATCGGTGGGCTTAATGTGTTCTGGATATTTATCGTATTTTAGATGTATGTAGTAAATAGCACCGGGAATTAAATCTATGTACATCCTTAATCTAGCCATGTGAGCCTCACTAATTACTGTCTACCCTCTTTCCTCACTTAAAAAATGAGGGAATTGGTTTGCTAACTCAGAGAAGTGTCCCTTTCAGCTTTTAATTAATTTGTTTCTGTTACGCATCTTTAAAACCACCTTCTCCTGAGGGATATATTTGTTTGGACAACCAGGCCTTGCATTTTTTATACTCTGAAGTTTGCATGCTTGCCTGACTTAGTATTTCTGAATTGATTGTCCCACCCCCACCCCTTTTTTTAAAGATCTAACTTGTGTTGGTTTTCACTGAAATCATGCAGTTCTGTCATTACTCTTGTAAATCTGAAACTTAACCTTTAGGGTAACTGGGATAAACTTGTAAAATGTTTGTTCCCCTTTGCTTTTATCTTCAGTGTATCTCCTCAGTCCTCTTTCAATCTGATTCATTTAACTCGTTATGATGAGAATAAGGTATAACCTTGTGGCTGAAGACTTGGAGAGAATGAAAGTGTTCTCAAAATAGTGACATGTTATCTGCAGTCACAGGTTGAACATTAGGTCTGAGAATAAAGATCCTTGGTACGTACTTGTCATCTGTTGAACTGAGTAACAATTCCTCCCTGTACATACACGTTGCCTTTATTCTATCTCAAAATCTGGAGCGATCCTGCAGACTTTTCCTATGTACTTAAGTCTTTTACTTAATTTGTTTATAAATTTTCCTTAACCTTAGCATTGGGTTTTTGTTGTGATAGGGGTATAGAGGAAAGAGTTTGGAGTATAGTTCTAAGTTTTTGCTTCTGGACAGCTTGCATAGCCTTTGGCAGGTCACATTACATCTCTGAACTTACCCCGAGTATTCTCATCTAGAAAATTAGATCATTAAACTACGTAACGCAGACATTTAAGGACTCTTCCTCATGTACCTTCCAAAATTGTGCTCCTGTACCCTTACACAGTATGGTTTTTAAAATTTTTTTTTTAATTTTTAAAAAATTTTTTGATGGCATCCTGCCTGCTCTTGTCTGGGGATAGGGATGTGAGCAGTGCAAACATGCTGATTAGTCAGTTTCACTCATAGATCCCAAATCCAAAGCAGTGTCGTGGTCATTGGTCACATAGCTGGGAAAACAGTCTTTTCATCTTGTACTCCCCTCAGCCAGAGGGGAGTCTTCAGACCAAGGGCATTCAGTGTATAGGTCAGAGTGAGAACGTAGGGGGCGAAAAGAGCAAGGGGCAGACCCCGTGGCAAGGCAGGAATGGACCTAGAGAAGCCAAGGACGAGCTGGAGGAGTGAGCAGTCAGTCCACTTAGCTTTGGGAGAGGACTTGACGGCGGCTGTATGCCCTTGAGAATTGTGGCGTAGTCTAAGCTGGGTAGCACTGGCTTTTCTGAAAGATAATCAGTTTTGATCTAACGCCTGTTGAATAGGCTATGCTGTCTGCCCAAAGGATCTGATTATGCGGTCATTTTCTTACTTAAATGACAACTTTTGTGCTTTAAAATTAGTTGCCACTTCTGAAAGGTGATAGTTTGGTTTTAAAAAAAAAAGTCCAAACAAGGTTTTCTCCCAGGTCCATAATTATAGAACATGGTTTCTTGTCTAAAGTTTTACAGGGTGATGGAACCAGGCAGTAGGGATGATGTTGGGCAAATGGTGCTCAACCCCAGTTTAATTAGAGTGACGACCACCTGAATGTGCCCATGTGCACGTTGCACATGAGCAACATGTGTGCAGCTTCCACAGACTTGAAAGTCTTTGGTGGAAATATGTATTAGTGCATGGTTAGTGTGCTTCCCTGGGAAGGAGCTGTCTGATTCCACAGTTTGTACATAAGGTGGAAGTGCACTCAAAACGGGCCTACCTGGCCGTGTCCATGCTGTCCTGTTCATAGATAACTAGAATTTACATTCACATTGAATTTATGTAAAGTACATAAAAAACCTAGTACAGCGGACATAGTAGGCAGTCAGCAGATGTTTGAGTCCTCTTATCCCTCAAAATGGTTGATATTTTTTACCATCTTTCTGCTTGCTTTTCTGACCTTGTTGAACCAACTTACGGACCAGAGTATTAATGAAATATTACAGAAAAGATTTTGAGAAAATTAGTATATCATGCAAATGTTACACAAAACTTACTTTCTTGTAACATAAAAATAAACAGTTTTATTGCTTGTGCCTCAACTGTTTAAATATTAAAGGGCTTGGAGAAAATTTTTGTTCAGTGTATATTTGCAGAAGTGAATTCTCAATTTGATTCCTGGTGGTGGCACCTGTTTTTCGGTTCATATCCCTCGGAGAATGTTGACATTTGTGCAGCTTCTCCCAGGACAGCGCACATGTGCTCTTGACATGGGATTGACAGATCGCAGGTGAAGAGCCCGTGCTTTCCTGTCAGTAGATGAGGTTTCTTCGTAGTAGTGGGTTCCCAGCTTAAGCAGGTGCCTGGAAGGAGTGTTAAAACACATCGCTGGGCAGTAGGTCTGAGGCAGGAGCATATTATCAGTATTTCTTTTTTTTTTTTTTCAATCAAAATGGACATATATATATATATATATATATATATATATACATACATATATATAAAATACATTTTTTAAAGATTTTATTTATTTGACAGCAAGAGGGAACAAAAGCAGGGGGAGAGGAAGAGGGAGAAGCAGGCTTCCCGCTGAGCAGGGAGCCCAACATGAAGCTTGATATCTGAGCCAAAGGCAGATGCTTAAAAACCGAGCCACCCAGGTGCCCCTCAAAATAACATTTTTTAAAAGGTTAATTTATTTTTGGAGAAAGCGTGCCAGGGGGAAGGGGCACAGGCAGGGAATCTCAAGCAGACTCCAGGCCCAATGCGGGGCTATATCTAACAACCCTGAGATCATGACCTGAGCCAAAATCAAGAATCAGATGCTTAGTAGCGAAGTAACCCACCCAGGTGCTCCCAAGATATTTTTATTTTAAGTGAACTCTTCAAAGGTGGTATAAAAACAGGAAATTGTTACAGGATAGCAGCCATGTTAATGTCACAGGTGATGTACTCTGTAATGAGTAGCAGTGCACTCCGTAAAAATGAGATGTGTATGGTCACTGGGGTGACTCAGATAAGTCTGTTTTTGGCTCAGGTCGTGATCTCTAGGACCTGGGATTGAGCCCTGTGTCGGGCTCCCAGCTCAGCAGGGAATGTGCTTCTCCCTCTGCCCCTCTGCTTGTGCTCTCTCTCTCTCAAATGAGTAAATAAAATCTTTTAAAAAATGAGATGTGTGGGGCGCCTGGGTGGCTCAGTGGGTTAAAGCCTCTGCCTTCGGCTCAGGTCATGATCCCAGGGTCCTGGGATCGAGCCCCACATCAGGCGCTCTGCTCTGTGGGGAGCCTGCTTCCTCCTCTCTCTCTCTGCCTGCCTCTCTGCCTACTTGTGATCTCCGTCAAATAAAAAAATCTTAAAAAACAAAAAAAAGATGTGTGGGTTGCCTGGGTGGCTCATTGGGCTCTCTGCTCAGTAGGGAGCCTGCTTCTCCTCTCTCTGCCTTCCTCTCCGCCTACTTGTAATATCTGTCTGTCAAATAAATAAATAAAATCTTTAAATAAAGTAAAAATGAGATGGTGTAATTAAAAAGCCAGCTAACCAGTGGTAGAATGTGATTAAGTACACCCAGTACTTACTCATGCTAATGATCTGAAGCGTAAAGACCATCAGTTCCCAGACTTCATGTTCCAGATAGGCCAGTCCATTTAAATGTGTTTTAATACTTTTTCTGTAAACAGCCTATCAACTGGACATATAAGTTAAGTAGAAATTACATTCTCTAAGCATTTTAGTTGTGAGTTTTAAAATTTTTATTTCATACTTGTGTCTTTGGACGAATCGAATAGGTTTTTCTCCTTTTTTAGATAGAGGGTCTCCAGGACATTTTTATATATGTAATTTTTTTCTTCACTTTTTTTTTTTAAAGGTTTTATTTATTTATTTGACAGAGATCACAAGCAGGCAGAGAGGCAGGCAGAGAGAGAGAGAGAGAGGAGGAAGCAGGCTCCCTGCTGAGCAGAGCCCCCAATGTGGGACTCGATCCCAGGACCCTGGAATCATGACCTGAGCCGAAGGCAGAGGCTTTAACTCACTGAGCCACCCAGGCGCCCCTTTTCTTCACTTTTAACAGCTGCATTCAGCTGTGTTCTGGAAAAAGTCCAGGAGATTGCAGAGGTGCTAAATCCTTTCTTAATTTCCACTAGCATTGGTAGAGCAGTCAATTACTTTGCAGTCGTAGGGGTATAGAAGCTGAGGGGGTGGGGGGAGGAGAACCGGTTGAAGAGAGCCTGTGGTTAAGCTGGACCTTGACCTGACAAAGACGGACCTGGTGTCGAGTGGGGCCTCCATGTGTAATGTGCCAGCACGGGATCTGCTCGTTCAGGGAGAACAACCAGATCCCACTGGAACTTCACCGAGATCTTAAAATCCCTGGGGCCCTGCCTTTCCCTTGTTACCTAAGGAAGTAGATAGACTGCACTGAGCGCCCTTTTTAGTCTCTACCTCTGTAGAGTGGGTAAGTTTGTGAAGTTCTAAAACCAGCACCTGTTTCCCTTCACCCAGAACAGCACAGGAGATGAATCCCTGGACAGGTTAGAGAGCTTCCTTAGTGACTTCCGGACAGTGTCCATTGTGCCTGCCCCTGCTCACCCTACTCAGCATTTGAAGAGGACAACTTTGTGGTTTAGAGACTGATTATTTTATAAACCAGTTACATCTATATACCGCTTTTATAGAGCCCTATGGTAGTTTCCAAAAGCTTCCGCTCTAGTTAGGACTCCGCTAGCAAGTATAGAGACCCAGCTTGGATTAGCGTTAGTGGCATTTGTTAGCTCCTCGGGAAATGGAGCTCTCACCTCTCACCTTAGAGTGAGCACCCCATACCAGGCCAGCGCTCTCCACCTCTGCATCTCATTGTGCTTTTTTTCTTTTTAAAGATTTCATTTATTTATTTGACAGAGCTCACAAGTAGGCAGAGAGAAGAGAGAGGAGGAAGCAGGCTCTCCGCTGAGCAGAGAGCCCGATGCGGGGCTCGATCCCAGGACCCTGGGACCATGACTCAAGCTGAAAGCAGAGGCTTTAACCCACTGAGCCACCCAGGCACCCCTCATTGTGCTTTTTGATGTTCACTAACACACCTAATGGATGACACAAACCCTTCCTGGGCTTTAGAATGGATTCAGTTCACTCCTTACAATCTCCCCTTTCACAGCTTAAGAGACCTGCCTAGTGTTGCATGGGAAATGGAAGTTTCAGGATTCCCCCCCATCTTTATTGAAGGGTGATTTATAAATTAAAGTTTTGTGTATTTAAGATATGCTGTGTTTCAGTGTATGTGGATATGAAGTGCACACTACCATCAGACTAACATCTCTCACCTCACCTAATTCGGTACTGTGGTCCCCATGCTGTACATCAGATGTCCAGAACTCCCTCGTAACCGAACGTCTGTATCCTTAGCATCTCCCCAGTTACCGTACCCCCTATCCCTGGCAACCACCATTCTCTTTCCATGAGTTTGATTTGTTTAGATTCCATCTATAAGCGAGATAACAGTATCTGTCTTTTTGTTTCTGGCTTATTTGACTTAGCATAATGATATCCTCTAGGTCCATCGATGCCCCAAGTGGCAGAATTTCCTTTTTTAAGGCTGGATTTCCATGTTTATCCACGGACAGACATTTAACTTCTTCTCCCGTCTTGTGAACAATGTTGTCATGAACTTGAGAGTGCTTGTTGAGATCCTGACTTCGCTTCTGCCTGATACATACCCAGAAGGAGGATTGTTGGATCAGCTGGTAGTTCTGTTTTTTCAGTTTTTGAGACCTCTCCATACTGTTTTCCAGAGTGGCTACACCGCTTTACAGTGGGCTCCCTTTCTCCATGTCCTCTCCCAACACCTCCCTTTTGACTTCGGTGCTGTCCGTTCAGTCAGGGTGAGGTGGTACTGGTGGTTTAGTGTATGTGCTGCCAAGGCAAGCGTGATCCACATTTCCTGGAGGATTAGTGATGTTGAGCGCTTGCTGTCCATTTGTATGTCCTCGGAAGGAAGTGTCTATTTGGGTCCTTTGCCCATTTTAAGATTAGATGATGATGATTTTTGCTATTGAGTTGTAGGCATTCCTCATATTTTTTTGATGTTACCCCTTATCAGATATTCTCAAGTATTTTCTTTCATTGGTTGTCTTTTCACTTTGTTGATGATTTCTTTTTAGTTCGATGTGGTCCCCTCTGTTTATGATTTCACTATAAACATGAAAATATTTAATAGTGTGGCTTTCAGAATTCTGAATTTCACCTTCACAGTTTTCCATACAACATTCTGAAACCAGAATTCTTTTTCAAGTCTCAGTTTTGTAAATTTCTTTTTTGCTGTTTTACTTTTTTAATGGAAGCATAATTGACATACGAATTATTAGTTTCAGGTATATAACATGATTCAATAATTCTACACATTGTGCAATGCTCACCATTGCAAGTGTAGTTACCATACAACATTATTGCAGTATTGCTTGTGTTCCCTCTGCTATACTTTTGATCCCCCTGACTGACTGACTTTATAATTGGAAGTTTGTACCTCTTAATCCCCTTCACCTGTTTCACCCATTCCGCCACCCACCTCCCCTCTGGCCACCACCAGTTTGTTCTCTGTATTGATGAGTCCGTTTCTGTTTTTCATTTGTTCATTTGGTTTTTTAGATTCCATATAAAAGTGAAATCATGGTATTTGTCTTTCTCTGTACAACTTATTTCACTTAGCATGATATCCTCTAGGTCCATCTCTGTGGTCACATATGGCAAGATATTCTTTTTAATATCTGAGTAAGATTCTGTTGTGTGTATATACTACTTTTCATCCATTCATCTATCGATGTACACTTACTTTGCCTTTGTATCTTGGCTATTGTAAATAATACTGCAGTGAACCAGAAAGATGCATACATCTTCCTCAATTAGTGATTTCATTTTCTTTGGGTAAATACTCAACAGTGCAATTATTGGGTCTTATGGTCGTTCTATTTTTAACATTCTGAGGAACCTTCACACTGTTTTCTATGGTGGCTGCACAAATTTTCACTTCCACCAACAGTGCAAAAGTGTTCCCTTTTCCCCACATCCTTGTCAACACTTGTTACTTCTTGCTTTACTGATTCTAGCCATTCTCACAGGTGTGAGATGATCTCTCATTGTGGTTTTGATTTCATTTCTCTTATCATGAATGATGTTGAGCCTCTTCGCATGTGTCTGTTGGGAAAATGTCTTATTTGAAAAAATGTCTTCTGTTCAGGTCCTCTGCCCATTTTTAATCACATTATAAGTTTTGGGAGTGTTGGGTTGTATAAATCCTTTATTTGGTGTATTAACCTCTTATCGCTTATTTTATATGCACATACCTTCCATTGAGTAGGTTGAATTTTTGTTTTGTTGATTGTCTGCTTTGCATAAGCTTTTTAGTTTGGTGTGGTCCCACTTGTTTTTCCTTTTTGTTAACCTTTTGGTGTCAAATTAAAAAAAAAAATCATTACTAAGACCTATGTCAAGGACCTTTTCTCCTGTGTTTCCTTCTAGGAGTCCTATGGTTGCAGGTGTTATGTTTAAGTCTTTAACCCATTTTGAGTTGACTTTTGTATATGGTATGAGTTCAGTCTCATCCTTTTACATGTGGATATCTAGTTGACTGGACACATTTTTTTGAAGACTGTCTTTCCTCTTTGTGTGTTCTTGGCACCTTGGTTGAAGATTAGTTGATTATGAGATTTAGGGTTTGACTTAAGGGTAACTTAGCACTGTACTTGGTTATCTATTTGAGGGAGAGGGTAAAGGTCCGTCTATTTTTTTTTTTCTTTTAAGAATGGAGGTACTTTTTTCACCAAACCCGAGAGACATAATGAGGAAACAAAACATGATGGCCGTTATATAATTGTAGTTTTACACAGGGTGGATTCTTATTTCTTGAGAGAATACACAGCCTGAGGAGTTGAAAGCCCAAAACAGTATTGAAATGATGTCTTACTGGTTTTAAAAAATGAGAATTTTTTTTTTTGTTTTCTGCTTTGTAACTTTGCATTGTCTAACATAATATTTTTGCCTCCTCCCAAATTGCTCAAATATAATGCTTCAAGAGACCATGCCATGACTTCTGAAGCTGCTATCACAGACAGGACCAGATAACAGGGCCAGAGTGTTGGAAAGGCTAGATTGGAGAGGGCTGGGATGAACTTGGGCTAGAGTGGTCTAGTGGCTGGGGCTGGGAGCTGCGGCTCCTGGCAGGGAGTGGAACCTCCGCTAGAACTTGCTCCTCTCCTAAATTCTGTTTCATTTAGAATTGCTCTCTAATTTCTCCGTTCTTCTGGGTGATTTCATGTTGCCTGGCTTCAGCGGCACCTGGCCCTGATGTTGTCTCCCCCAGGCCCAGGGGGATATGGGTTCCTGCTTGCTAGGTGTCACATGGATGTCTACAGGCACCTCACATGACATGCACAGAATTGATTTTTTCCCCTTAAACATGCTCCTTCTGAGCTGCCCTCCACTTGGCTGTTATACTCACCACGTTCCATCGATGACCAAACCTTGCCCCTCCTATTCTTAGCAGTGTCTGATCCATTCCACTTCTCTCTGGCCTCACTGCCAGTCTCTTAGGACATTTGCCTCCAGTTCTGTGTGGCCTCCTGTCCCCTGATCTGATCTGCTGGCTCAGGAATTGCTCTGAGGCTTGTCCCTCCCTTGTATGGCATCCACGGCCCCTATAATCAGATGTGGCTTATTCTCCAACTTTAATCCTCAGATGTCCTCCTCCCTCTTCAAACACACAGGCTTAGATCCTATGGAGCAAACCTCCCCCATAGGCCCTTTCCTCTCTAGCTATCATTCTGTCGTCTCACATGATGTGCCCTCTGCTGTGGGCCAGGCACTATATGCTTATTGCCAAGGGTCTCTGGATAGACAAAATGGGCCATTCCCTCACTGATTTTTACCTTTAGGTTGAAAGATAATCAGTGAAGCCTTACCGTGGCAGGGTTAGACACCCACTGTTGGGAGAATCTGTAGAACCCTGGGATTTTCTCATTAAGATCTACTGTAATTTTTTTAGTAATGTGCCCCGTTTTCCCCTAGGCCATTCCCAAATACATATGTCTTACTGATGACTGGGTTTCCCAGCATAAAGCATAGTTAAATACTTAGGAAATACTTAATGAGTGGAAATCCACATGAGCAGAAGTTGACCAGGAATCTTTAACAGTGAAATGAATATAAAATATTTTTTTGACATGACACATGAAAGATAAATGGAAGGAAAAAAAGTATATGGTTGTGAAGAGTGAAAAGCTGCTAATTACTGATGTAGGAAAAGACATTAGGGTTTGAAGCTGATGGCCAAGAAAGAATAAAGAAACGTCTTTGGTGCAAAACATGGTTTTATTAAAGCACGGGGATTGGACCTGTGGGCAGAAAGCTGCACTGGAGTTGTCAGGAGTGGCCTGTTATGTACTTTCAATTTGAGAGGGGGTTAGGGAGAGCTTAAATATCTCAGGGATTTTGGAAGCAAGGTTTCCAGGACCTTGAAGGTTGTAGCTATTGTTGGTAAAAGGTCATTTATTACCATCTAATGAAACCTGAGTCATGAGACCCTTCAGATGTTGATTGGTAGGTCATATCCTTGGGGGATGATTGCCAACGGGTATCTTGGGGGGTTACAGATAAAGGAAGTTTCCAAAAGAATTTTTATATGTTAAAGTAGACTTACAGGATCCTGGGGCTCAGGCTAAGATTACCTTTTACCCTTAGCAAAGTGTTAACTTTGGGGCAGTGGAGTCCTTAGAGGAATGTCACTCTGCCTGTTTCAAGGACTGGTTAATGGGTTGTAGCTTGTAAGGAAATTTAATAATTTTTCTTCTGCCTTTGTTTCCCACATCAATTACATCACTGGATTATTAGACATATACAAAGCTTGAGATTAGAAGGGCACAAATCTAGTCTTCCCGGTAGATCTTGACAGCCTTGTAGCTGAACAAATGTCAAACATTGATTAAAAAGTGAACCTGCCGGCCATTGAATTTACATTTATGAGGACTTAAAAAACATCATTCTAAACTATTTATCCTTTTCTTGAAAGCTTGTCAAATATGGGGCTGAATTATGTGTAGTCTGAATTATGTATACTCTGTCTTTTCCCAATCCTTTTGAAGGGACCAGCTTGTTTTGTTTTGTTTTGTACCTTCCCCTTGGGCAAGGGGAACTTAAAACAGTAGTCCAGAGTCACACCTCATACAGAATTTTGAAGACTTTGAAATTTAATCTGTTTTCACAGGTGACTATTTTTTTTTTTAATTTTATTTTTTAAAGATTTTACTTTCTTATTTGACACAGAGACAGAGACCGTGAGAGAGGGAATATAAGCAGGGGGAGTGGGAGAGGGAAGCAGGCTCCCCACTGAGCAGGGAGCCTGATGCAGGGCTCAATCCCAGGACCCTGGGATCATGACCTGAGCTGAAGGCAGCCGCTTAACCGACTGAGCCACCCAGGCGCCCCAGGTGACTCATTTTTAAATTCACCTTTATATTCAGAACAAGGTGCTAGCTAAAATACTCATGCTCCAACTAAATTTTTGATGATAGAAAGGCCTTTCCAAGTTTTCTTTGACTTCCCAGGTATCCGACATCGAGCAAGCTCAATATAAATAATATTACTAGCTTAGGATGTCAAGGTGACTGTCGCTCAGTAAGATACTGTGGTTTGAATTCTGGTCTGTTGCACACTGAATGACTTAGGGTAATTCAGTTACTTCGGTACCTCATTATTTAGAAATACCTTGTTAGCTTTTTTTTTTTTTTACTCTTCATCAGTAAAACGGAGAAACGGTGAAATGATGTATTGCGGTCATTTGCTTATTCGTTACCTTCCCTGCTAGACCATGAGTTTTTGACGCCGGAGCTAGATCTTCCTGTTCTTTGGATCTTGAGTATTGTCTTGGCATGTCAGTAGGCAGGTAGTAAATATTTATTGAGCAGAAATCAGGGAGGATGGACAGTCTTGTTAATTTGATCTGAATTAAAATATTCTAGTACTTGACAAAAAAAGTACTAGAAATGATTTTCCTTTCTGGGCTAGGGCTTAACACAGATTCTTTTAATTAGAAGGGAATAGAAGTTTCTGGATGGGGTGAAAAGTCAGCCAAAATGTTTCTACTCCTTTGATTTTTTTTTTTAAGATTTTTACTTATTTTATTTTTTTATTTGTTTTTTAAGATTTTCATTTACTTATTTGACAGAGATCACAAGTAGGCAGAGAGGCAGGCAGAGAGAGAGAGGATGAAGCAGGCTCCCTGCTGAGCAGAGAGCCCAATGTGGGGCTCGATCCCAGGACCCTGGGATCATGACCTGAGCCGAAGGCAGAGGCTTTAACCCACTGAGCCACCCAGGCGCCCCGATTTTTACTTATTTTTGTGAGAGAGCGTGCACACACACAAAACCAGGGAGGCCGGGAAAGGGGCAGAGGGAGAAGCAGACTCCCCACTGAGCAAGGAGCCTGATGCTGGTCTTGATTCCAGCACCTTGGGACTGTGACCTGAGCTGAAGGCTGACGCTTAACCTACTGAGCCATCCAGGTGCCCCAGCTCCTTTGATTTCTGTGAAAGACAATACCATGCAGCCTTCAGATATTTCTGTTAATGCTTTCAGCTGTCTGCTAAACTTGAGATTTCTTCCTAAATGCTACTGGATGCAGAGTCCTTGATTTTGAGAGGAGACACAAGGATACCAGACTTCCGTGGAGTGGAGGAGGTGGAAAGGGAGAGGTCTTCTGATTCTTAATTTCCATTTGGATAAATTGTCACTCCATAGGCTTTTTTATTTCTTTTGGGCCTATGAAGGAATATATTTCTGTTGATCCTCTAATGGGAACAAAATGGTCAGCCATCACTCTTTCAAAATAAAGAGGGACTTTGAAAAGGGAATTTGCAGAATTTAGATATTCTTCCTTTTGCCAAGTGTAACTACCTTCTACAAAAGGGCAGATCTTGCTATACTGGCTTAAGAAAAACAGTATTAATTCCACTTAATCTTCTGAGAAAATGGAAAAATCCTTCCACATGAAGCCTCTAGGTGATGGCATTGTCAGTGGTCAAGAAAGAATTGTTGAGACATTTTTGGTGCAAAAAGGTGTTTTTATTCAAGCACAGGCCGGACTGGTGGGCCGGAGGAGCAGCACTGCGGTTGTGAGGAGTGACTGATAAAAAATACACTTTCAAGTTAGCAGGGAGGGGCGGGGATAAAGGAAGTTGCCAAAAGGATTTTCCTGTGTTAACGAAGACTTACAGCACCATCCTGGAGGGCTGCTCTTCTCAAGCCAACCTTGCTTTTTGCCGTAGTGGTGCATTAACATTAACTCCTTTGTGAACTCCTTGAGGGTTGTCCTGCTCAGCCTGTCCCAAGTATTTGTCAATGGGCTGCACGTTTTAAGGAAATTCAATTTTTCTTAAAAGATTTTATTTATTTTATTTTGATAGAGATCAGTAGGCAGAGAGGCAGGCAGAGAGAGAGAGGAGGAGGAGGCAAGCCCCCTGCTGAGTAGAGAGCCTGATGCGGGACTCGATCCCAGGACCCTGAGATCATGACCTGAGCCGAAGGCAGAGGCTTTAACCACTGAGCCACCCAGGCACCCCAAAGAAATTTAATTTTATCTACATTTCTTTTGGCTTTGTTCTCTTCATCAGGGGCAAGTGGGGAGGTTAGAAAACACTCATCTCAACACCCAGGAAGGTCACCCAGTCACCTCCACAGACTCATCTGGGAGGCACCTGAAGGCCTCGGACCACCAGGTAGATAGCGCAGCTGCCTTCGGGATTGTGGAGTGTCCTCTAATCTCTGCATCTCACGTTCATCCCGCCTGGTGAGAGAGGTTCTGGAATGTCCCTCTGTTGGGACGGAGTCACCTCAGAGATTATTGACTTCTTATGTCACCTTATCCCCAGTGGCCTTGAGCTTGGTCAGATATCCAAGCTGCTTGGGTTTGCATGGTTGGTTTTTGGTCAGCTTGTCTGGGGGAGCCAGTCATTGTAAAGCCGAAAGACGTGCCTAAAGCTCTTCTCCAAGGAAGGCTGGCTGCCAGGGGGATAAAACTCAGGGATTCCTTTTCAGGGCTGACCACATTCCTTAACCCTGATCCTTTAAGAGATATTTAGAATATTCTGGATTCCTAAGATTGTGCTTCAGAGAAGTAAATAAGAGTTGAAAGTTAATGATTAGAGTTCTAGCCCAATCTTTAAGTCCTCTGACCCTGTTTGAAGGATCATTCTAATCATTCGTGATTGAGTTCCCTTATCTTATACTCTCTTTAGTTAATTTTTGTAACATAAAAATATATAAACCTGCATTTGTGTAATGTTTTGACAGCTCTAGGTGGCTTATCATTGAATTCTCTAAGCTGTGAGGAAGGCAGGATATCAACGGGGTGGGAGTGCGACACAGCAATGCTGGAACTGGAACCCTAAAATGTGTGGTGAACCAATGGGGTGGGAGCTGGTGGTGAAAGAATTCACCTGGGGCAGGACAGAGGAGACAGAAGTTTATTGAATACCAGGGGAGCAGAGGAGAGACTACCTGCTTGGAGGCAGTGGGTGGGGACTTGACTTAAGGAGGGGTAGGTATGGGAGCGTATGGAATTCTCCTTTTTTGGTAGCTCTGCCTGTTGTAGCCGTTTGGTTAGTTAGGGCCTCTGGGTATTCTGAGGCAGGTTGCCTGATGGGCCTCTCTGTATTCAGCCAGGGGGTTACAGCGGGACCTTCGGCCTGAGATTGCATTGCTCAAGCCTGTTGCCTGAAACTGGCGTCTTCCTGAGAATCACAGAGTTAGTGATCACAGTGAGTTCATGCTCGTCTTCCTGCTTCGCACCCGAACCACCTTACCAGAGGTCGCACTACATCACAATGCTTTGAAGACAGCAAGTTTGATGAATGCCCTCCTCTTTTTTTTTTTTTTTTTTAAGATTTTATTTATTTGACAGAGATCAGAAGTAGGCAGAGAGGCAGGCAAGAGAGGAGAAAGCAGGCTCTCTGCTGAGCAGAGAGTCCGATGCAGGGCTGGATCCCAGGACCCTGGGATCACGACCTGAGCCGAAGGCAGAGGCTTTAACCCACTGAGCCACCCAGGCGCCCCTGAATGCCCTCTTAACAGGATGCATGTTTAGAAACATTGGGTGGTTGCCCCTGGAGGGAGGTAAGCTCTATAGTACAGCCTTGCCTTTTTTTTTTTTTTTTAAATTTGACAGAGAACAGTAGGCGGGGGGGGCGGCGGGGGGCGGAGCAGGCACCCTGCTGATCAGAGTCCCATGTGAGACTCCATCCCAGGACCCTGGGATCACAACCTGAGCCGAAAGCAGAGGCTTTAACCCACTGAGCCACCCAGGCGCCCCCAGCCTTGCTGTTTTTTGCTATTTTTGTTCGCTGTTGCATCCCCAGTGCCTAGCATGGGTCCTGACACACACTGGGCACCTCAGTAAAAGCTAAGTGAATTAATTAAAAAGATGTCGATTCCACACACACACACGCACACACAAAATTTATGGAGTTTGATAGAAAACTGTTAGTCAAACCCATCAGATTCCGCCTTCTCCAGAAAGGAAAGAAAGCAATAGGAACTTGTGTACAGAGTGACACAAAGGACTTTTCATCGTGAAGGTTCTGTCTCCTCAGTTACACTCTCCTTTAGCACAGCTGTTGTCTTCCAAAGCGGAGACAGACAGATTCTTCCTCAGAGGGACTTAAGGCCTGTGATACCGATGGTTCCAGAAGACTCTGCGCCGGCCTCCCGAACAGCTGTGGAGCAGCAGTGAGCCTGGAAGAGACCCGTATTGAGTCATAGTTGACCTGCTGCAGGGTTCGCGGTCTCGAGCCTTCAGTTCATTCCGTGTCGAAAGTCACCGGACAGGTACCTGCGGTTACAGGGGTCGAGAAGAACCATCCCCCCAGCCAGATCTCAGAGGGCTCTGGGCGGGGCTCGGCCATCAGCAGGGCTGGCGCACCCCGCCTGCGATCCCGGCCGCGCGCACCAGCGCTTCAGGGACGCACCCGCCCGGCGCGGACTCCTCCTCCGGCGTCCGCGGGCAGGTCGCACTGCGCGCCGTCGCGGCGTGTCCCCACGGAACAGACGTGCCTGGTGAGCCGCGTGCGCGTCTGAACATCATCTAAAGTCCCAGCCGCGCACGTGGGACCCGGTCTCCGCTGCGTCGGGCTCGAGGCGGAGGAGGTGCTGACCCTGGGCCGGGCTCTCGGCGAGCGGAGGACCAGCGGACGGCGCGTCCGGTCCTGTTTCCCACAAAACCCGGCTCCTCCCTGCTCCCGGCGCCCGTCTAGCTCCGCTCTGCCGGGGTCGCGTGCGCGCGCCCGCGTGCTGGGACCGTCTGCCGGGGAGCGTAGCGCGCCGGGGTGCTGCAAGCCGGGCGGAGGACGGAGGGGACCGCGGCTGGGGTCGCGGCGCCGCCGGCACGCGGGTTGGGGGCGGCCGCGGTCTGGGCGGGAGTCCGGGCCGCGCGGGTTGCGGGGGGCCGGGGCAGGAGCGAGCGGAGCTCTGGCGCCCTCTGGTGGCGCCAGCGGAAAACCGGGCACCGCGGGCTGCGACTCGGCCTCCCGCGCCCTGGACCAAGGTTCTGCACAAAGCGTGGAGATGGCCCGTTGCCAAGTAAGAGCACTCGAACATTTATGTGTTTAGGGGGAAATAAAGTTCAATTTGGAAAATGTACCAGGATAACGTTTTGTCAAGCTTGGTCTCTGTTTTGTCAAGCTTGGTCTCAATTTACGGGCCCCATAAACTGAAATTTCACGTGGGAACGTGCCAGATGAGAAAGTCAGACAAATAGCTGGGACGGCGGCCGGCCCGTCCACGAAGAGCCCTCACCCCAGTTCTACTGTCAGACTGCTTCAGAGCAACCGTGTTTTGTGTAAAACGTGGAGAATAAAATGCGGCAGAGGGTTTCTTTAACTCCTTCGCGTCTGGTTCTGGGCAGAAGTGGAGGGGTGCCTGCAGGGAATGAATGGTGTTTGCCATTGGAAACTTGGAGCCTGGGGCCCAGATTTGCCCCTTGCAAGGAACTTAACTTCTTTGAGGCTCAGTCGATTCATTTCCAAGGAGGACAGTAGTGTCTCCTCACAGCAGAATTAACCCCCTGACCACACCTAGTGTCTACTGTACCTGCAGCCAGCCCCATTGCCGGGTCCCCCGCTCTGGGGGCGCCCCTCTCGGCCACCGGCTCCTGGACCCCATCTGCTCTGGACCACTCATGGACCCTGCCCGGCTGTTCTTCCTGTCTTCTGCGTCATTCCCCCCTCGGTATTTCCATTAGCACAGACACGATATAATTTATCCCATTTTAACCAAACCTTTCGACCCTTTGTCCGCTGCAGCTAGTACCCCGTTTCTCCTCACTTTTGTATCATAGCAAAATGTCTCTAATGGGCTGTCGTACCTGCTGTCTCCGCTTCTCCCATTCTCTCATGACCCGGCCTGTCAGACTTTGGTCCTTCACCCAGACTGCTTTTGCCAGGGAAACCAGTGACCTTCTTGGTGCTGAACTGGGGGGTCAGTTCTTACTCCTCTTCTTCTTCTTCTTTTTTTTTTTTTTAAGACTTTATTTTATTTTATTTTATTTTTTTTTATTTTTTTATTTTTTTTAAAGATTTTATTTATTTATTTGACAGAGAGAGATCACAAGTAGAGAGGCAGGCAGAGAGAGAGAGGGAAGCAGGCTCCCCGCTGAGCAAAGAGCCCGATGCGGGACTCGATCCCAGGACCCTGAGATCATGACCTGAGCCGAGGGCAGCGGCCCAACCCACTGAGCCACCCAGGCGCCCCAAGACTTTATTTTATTTTAGAGAGTAAGCATGCAAGCAGAGGTGAGAAGAGGGACAAGGAGACTTTGTGCTGAGCCTGGAGACCCATGTGGGGCTCTCTCCCAGGATCCGGAGATCATGACCTCAGCCCAAATCAAGAGTTGGATGCTTAATTGACTGAGCCACCCAGGCACCCCCGGTTCTCAGTCTTTATCTGCAAAGGCCTATCAGTAGTATTGGACACAGTTGCTCCCTTCCGGAAACCTTTTGTGCTTTTGGTGTCAGGACACTACACTGACGTTTTCTACCATACTGGCGGCTGTTTCCCACTTTCCAGGGCTCAGTCCTTAGTTATCTTTGCCAGTTATGCCCCTTAATATCCAGTCTCGGGGCTGAAGATAATCTGTATATCTGGTGACTCCAGAGTAGCATCTCCAACCTTGGCATCACCCCTGAACTCCAGACTCAGCTGGCTTCCTGTGTGACCATCGCAGATGTAGCATGGCCAAAGTGAACCTTTTTTTCTCTTTTTGAAGGTTTTATTTATTTGTCAGAGAGATTGCACAAGTAGGGGGAGCAGCAGGCAGAGGGAGAGAGTAGGAGAATCCAGGACCCTGGGATCATGACCTGAGCCAAAGGCAGACATTTCACTGACTGAACCACCCAGGCACCCCTAAATTGAACTTAAGATCTTCCCGTCCAGACCTTCTGTCTCTGGGGTCATCTCCATCTTAGTGAATGGTCCCTTTAGGTTTCTGGATGCTCAGGCTAAAAATGTCCATCGTCCTTGACCCCCTTTTTTCCCCTTCTCACACCTCACATCCAGTCCGTCTGGAAACCCTGCTGTTGACTCTGCCTTCACGATAGAGCCAGAATCCATTCCCCTCACTCTTGTCCTGCCCCACCTTATCTCTTTAACGTCCATCTTCAGCACAAAAATGTCAGCTCCGTGAGGGCTGGCTTCCCGCGCGCCCCCAGTGTTGTGTGTCACTATGTCCGTGGGGCTTCAAACTGTGGCATACTTGGGGCTCAATAAATACTGCCCAATGGATGGTTGAATGAACAAGTGCATGAAGCAGTTGGTGAACAGCAGCCATGGAGCACGCGGTGGCAATTGTTCTACACTGTCCTCCTCAGATACCTAATCGGAATAGGAAATTAAGAGAGAAAATGGCACCACGAAGAAGCAATCAGATATGTCCACTTATAATATGTCTGTGGGGGTGCCTGGGTGGCTCAGTGGGTTAAAGCCTCTGCCTACGGCTCAGGTCATGATCCCAGGGTCGTGGGATCGAGCCCCATATCGGGCTCTTTCTGCCTACTTGTGATCTCTGTCTGTCAAATAAATAAATAAAATCTTTTAAAATATATATATAACATGTCTATAATTTACTTGAAAACACTTCAGCAGGGGCGCCTGGGTGGCTCAGTGGGTTAGGACCTCTGCCTTCGACTCGGGTCATGATCTCAGGGTCCTGGGATCAAGCCCCACGTTGGGCTCTCAGCTCAGCAGGGAGCCTGCTTCCCCCCTCTCTCTACCTGCCTCTCTGCCTGCTTGTGATCTCTCTCTGTGTGTCAAATAAATAAATAAAATCTTTAAAAAAATTAAAAAAAAAAGAAAAAAGAAAAGAAAACATTTCAGCAAGGGGCTCCTGGCTGGCTCCCTTGATCCCCACGTTGGGTGTGGAGCCTACTTAAAAATAAAATTAAAAGAACACACTTGAAATAGAAAAGAAATCCCTGAAGCCAAGCTGGCAAAAAGTAAACAAGTGTGAAGCTGAACCAATGCGCCCGTGTTTGTTATCCTGTATTCTTTCTACTCTTTCTGTATGTTTGAAAACTTTCATAACAGAAAAGAAACAGAAAACCTGCTATGTAGCTTTTGTGGGAAAGCGGAGCACTAGCATTTTTGTAGTGCTGTCCGTGGAAAGCGACATGCCCCACAATGGCTGCCCGAGGAGCCAGAGGACCGGCCCTGCTCAGCTCCCGGCTCCTGAGCCGCTGGGCTGTGGCTCCCTGAGTGGCTTCGGAAAGCTGTCGAGTCTGCCTGAAATGCCGGCGGTGCTCAAGCACCTCAACTCTTCTAGCAAGAACGGCTTTGGTGATGGGCCAGATTTACGGCTTTTCAACTTGGGGGTGAAAAAAATGGTGAAATCTAAGTCCCACCGCAGCCAACCAGAAATGGATCCTCGACTGCCCCTCCGTGGGGCTGAGGCGGGGTAAACCAAGATGGGATTGGGGTTAGGGTGACTGCCTGTTTGCAGGTGGTCACGAGTAGTGTTCTTCTGGCTTCAGAGTAAATTCTGGTAACAGTTCATTTTACCATTGTCTCTAGGGTATGGGATTCGAGTGATATTTTTTCTCACAGTTGCCTGTGTTTTTCAGAATTTCTGCCCTCGCCCCGTATCATTCTCACAGTAGGAGAAAATGAAGTATGGCTTTTTGTCTCTACCTTTGTGTCAGGTAGGACACTTTCTGCTATGACAACAAATCCAGGTCAGACAGAAGCAGACGGGGGATCTGCTGCTTTATAAACAGGGCGGGTGGCCTTCAGGCACAGCTGGGCTGGGGCTCCAGGGACGCCCCCGGACCTGCTTACCTCATCTCCCTTTATCCTGCAGGCCTTGCTCTAGATTTAGCTCCGTGTTCCAGCGGATGCTTCCCTTGTGGTCACGTCACAACCGTGAGGGCTTGAGACGTGTGTCTTTCCAACTACAAGTCCAGTGGAAGCCATGGACAGCCCCCAATTCCTGGCAAGATGCTCTTAGTCTCTCATTGGCTCCTTTGTCCACCTATAACTCAGGGCTGTGACAAGGGAGATAGAAAAACTGACTGGCTTGTGTCTGGGTTACATGCCTTTCCCTTGAGATGGAGGTGGGCCCCCCTCCCCGAAGTGCAGGGGCCAGAAGAAGGGAAATGTATTTTCCTACAGGGAATTTGGTATCCAGCTAACACAAGACGCAGGGGAGTAGATGGTGCTTAGCCAGAAAATCACAAACGCTGTCTTCCTCCCTAATCCAGAAATGATTTGCAATAACCCCAGCAGAAAACTTAGGCTAAGGGAAGCTACTATAATCGAGCTCAGAATGTAGCTCCGAGCTTCCTGGCAACCAAGGCCAAAGGCAAAGTCTGGTTCGCAGACTGCTAGCTCATCAGGATTAAGCAGTAAGGAAGGATCAACAACTGACAAAGCTTTCCTGAGATTCCAAAGCTTATTTGTTTATCTATTTATTTATTTTAAAGATTTTATTTATTTGAGAGGGAGAGGACAGGGGGAGAGTGAGAGGGAGAAGCAGACTCTCTGCTGAGCCTGATGCGGGACTGGATCCCAGGACCCTGAGATCGTGACCTGAGCTGAAGGCAGATGCTTAACCGACTGAGCCATCCAGACGTTCCTCCAAGGCTCATTTTAAATTGTCCGCTCCAGAGGTTTTCTCTGTCCATCTCCAACATTTCTTACTATCTTATATATATATATATATATATATATTTTTTTTTTTTTTTTTGTCTTGGGCAGTCTTCACCTTTTTCTCGTGCACTGAGTGGAGTCCTTATCCCCTAGAGCCACTATATGGCCTGCTGCCCTTTCTTCACAGTTGAATAGGAAACTGTCAGAACATCTGGGGGCTTGGATCAGCGCAGTGATTCCGTTTCACTGTGTACTTCTGGTGGAAGGCAGTGAACCTGAACTTGAAAGGCTAAGAATCCACTGCCTCCGGATCATCAGTCAGCCAGAAACAAAGGGTCGAGGGACTTGGAATTTAGTTCTGTTTCTCTTTGAGTCATCCCCAGCCCCTCCCACCACCCCCTGACTCTCCCCTTTGAACAAGGACTGAGCTGGATCAGAAGGTGATGCCAATATTCCTGCCTGACTATAGAAAGCACCTTGCACAGGGGGAAGTCGAATTCTCCTCTCCGAAGCCCATGTCACAATGTCTTTTGCATCAAAAAGGTTTTCTGAGATTTTCCTCCCAGACCACATAGTTTCTCACAGATCCCGAGAGTTTCACACTCAATTCTTTCTCCTGCGTTGACAAGCAGAGGAAGCGCATCTGTGGGGGCTGGGCGTGGCGCTGGCCCCTTCCTGGGCCTGCTCTCCCGGGGCGGAGCTGGAGTGTCTGGCCCTGCAGCTGCTGAGGGGAGGGCTGGCCAGAGGGCTGCTCACTGGGCCCCGCAGGGCGCCTTCCTGACAAATGTCATGGCGGCTTTGGGAAAAGAAAATGTTAACCTGATGGCCCCTTCCTCCCCGCTCTGCGGCTTCAAGTTTACAAAGTAGCTGCAGGGAACTGTTGATCCCCCAGAGGGAGGGAGAGGAGGGCACCTTTTGGGCTTACTACTGCTTGGGATATTTTCTTCCCTAGATTGGTCCTGTTTGCACCTTTGTAATGGCCAGCATTTCCACCCCCTCTGGAAAAGCCAGATTGGAGACTAATTTGACTGTAGAAAGGAAGTGATTTGTAACCTTTTCTGTATGATCTGATCAGTCTCTCTTCTGTGTTATTCTTACGGTCTGGACTTTGGTGTTTTTTTTTTTTTAACTTTTTAAAAAATTTTTATCTATTTATTTGACAGATAGAAATCACAAGTAGGCAGAGAGAGAGGAAGGGAAGCAGGCTCCCCGCTGAGCAGAGAGCCCG
Source organism: Lontra canadensis (assembly GCF_010015895.1). NCBI lineage: Eukaryota > Metazoa > Chordata > Mammalia > Carnivora > Mustelidae > Lontra > Lontra canadensis. Next base: position 28,836 of record NW_022631540.1, read on the forward strand.
ACGTGGGGCTCAATCCCAGGACCCTGGGATCATGACCTGAACTGAAGGCAGAGGCTTTACCCACTGAGCCACCCAGGTACCCCTGGACTTTAGTGTTTTGACTTGCAGTAGTATATTCTATTCACGGGCTTCTGGATTGTGGTCCTTTTCCTTTGCAGGACGTTATGTGAGTGGGCCCACTGCCACCAGCATTGGCAAGGTGAGGACCATTGCTCAGAATGGGCCTTAGGTATTTCAGCGTGCTCTTGGGGAATAGGATGTGACCTGGTAAGCCTATGCCTTAGGTCGCCTGCCATGGTAGAGGGACATCCCCACCATAAAGAAATTTTTTTTGGTTGCTTTGTCTCTCCAGGACACAATGGCTTTCTTCCAACACAGTTGCCTCACCAGGGCACGATTCATGTTATATACTTAGAAGCCTTATTTTTAAAAATTGGATTGCAAAGTAGAGTGTATCTCGTATCATTCACTGTGGTTTTTCTTCTTTCTAGTAGTTTGTGTGAATCTATTCCAAATGGACTAATTGTGCTTTAAACAAAAGTTCTGTTATTATGCTAACCAATAGCATGTAAACACAGATGAAAGGTTTTCTCCCTGAGAACAGTTGTCAGTTCTTAACATGAAAGAGTGAGGCGCATTTTCACTGGGGGCAGGAACTTTGACCGCTATCCGGTGAACGAGAGTGATTTAGCAGGATCGCAGGTTGGTGCCTTGCTTTAGCATGTGGTCACTTATGCGGGTACCCGTTCTGGTCAACACCCAGGACGCTCCTTCCGTAGAGAAGTTGTAACCCTTCCACTGAACTCAGGAGACTTCCTTTACACAAGCCAATGTTTCCAGTTGACAAGGGGAACATACCCATGTCTCTAATTAGTGAATATGCTAGTAGCTTTTTCCTATCTATGATTTGAGCTGTGTTAGCCAAGAGAAGAATTTCCCCCTTTGTCTTCCCAGTTACTCCTCTCCAGTGAATTTCCTTACAGTCAATTCACAGGCCTTTTGGGTTGATCCGCTCATTTTTAAACATTGACTAAAAATCTCCAAACAGTGTATTTAAGCTTTCTAGGTTAGGATAATGTCCTCAGAAGTTTAGCTCATAACCACTCTCAGGGGCCGTGTTCCCTGCATTGTCTTCTGGGGGTGCGTGGAAAGAACTCAGTGATCAGTGTAACCTTTGGATTTCTTTGGGAGGAAACGGGATCTTTGTTCTAGCACTTGACACTCACTACAGAACTATTAGGAGAGGATGAGAGAGACAGAGAAACGCAGGTCTCCGTGCAAGATCACGACCACTCTGGTCCCAAAGCTTAAAGTGTGTGTGTGTGTGTGTGTGAGATTGAGTTTATGTGTCAATGCGAGGGTGTTTTTGGATGAGATAACCATTTACGCTGGTGAACTGTGAGTAACACAGATTCCTCTCCACAACGTGGGTGGGCCTCATCCAGTCAGTTGAAGGCCTGCATAGAACAAAAAGACCCGCGTCTGTAAGTAAGAAGGATTTCCAGCTTCATCTGCACCATGAGCTCTCCTGGATCTTGAGCCTGGTGCCAGCCCACGCCGCAGAGTTTGGCCTTGGCCAGCCTCTGCGGATCTGAGCGAATTCCTTATACGAAATCTCTTAGTGTACATATCCTACTGATTCCGTTTCTCCGGACGACCTGATGAGTACAATGTGTACTGCTGAGGCTGGCTCATTTGTGCAAGACTCTAGACTTTCAATCAGGCAGACCTTCTAGATGAACATCTACGGCCTTCCTGGAAAACCCACCACCAAAACCGCCCCTCCTGTCTTTCTCAGAAGCACCTTCTTCGTGTGCGTGCGTGGGTGCCATCTAGTGCCAGATGTAGGTACTGCAGGCTCCTAGCCTGGCTTCACTGCTTCCCTGGCGGGCAGGACCCCTTTCCTTCCCTAAGCACGTATGAGGAGACATGCATATTCGTGTGCATCGCTCACTCTTTTATTCACTCAACAAACATCTAGTGAGGGCTTGCTTGTGCAGCAGGTGCAAAGAGCAAGTGGCATCTCCTCCTCTCGGAGCTCATAGTCTCGCTGGCGACAAGGTGATCGTAGTTACTGTTGCTCAGGGACAAGGGGGAGGGTGAACAAGGAGTCGAGGCACGAGCCAGGGGGATTGGAGGCCAGGCCACCATGCGATGGAGTGTTTACTCTGGTCTGGGCTCTGGACATAGGCCATTCCCTGCAGCAGCCTTCAGGCTGGCGGGCCCATTCTCCTTCCCCACCTGCTTCCTTCACAGTGGCTGCATCCCGTCGTGAGCGTAGATGTGTAGGCCAGCAGCAGAAACTTCGATTCGAGTGACATTATCTCCTTCGATTTGCCGTCTTTATGCTTGAGGAGAGGTAGCCCCAGAGGCGAACAACGCCACAGGGAAGACAGTGGGTTTTGAAGGCTGACTGTCCAGGAGCACATCTAAGCTCTGGAGACTTCCTTTTAATTTCCTTGTGTGTTCAAGACAAATCATAGTATTGCCCTTGTAGGGTCATGTTATGGGAATTCAATGTGATAACATGCATGGCCAGTCTGAGTTTTTTGGTGGCAAGCACCAGAAATCAAACTTCATTAAGTAGAGAGAGGATTTCTTGGAAAAATATCAGATAGCTCGCAGAATTGAGGGGGAGGCTGGGAGTGCTTCTGTTAGTTTCTATTCTCTCTTGTAAAGCTCTTGTATCCTCCCAGTCCTTACGGAGGAGAGCAGGACTGCGTCCAGCTCTCAGGCGTATACTTTTCAGGTTGGTCCTCTAGGAAGAACTCGAATGTGTCAGCAAATCAGATTCCTGGGCAGGCATCCCGAGCAGCCTGGCCTGGCTCAGGTCGGGTGGGGGGCAGGACGTATCCCCCTGGCTTCCTGAAGCTTCCCTGCTGTGGCTGCAGAGGATAGCTTTGCATGGTGGGCTGTGCTGCTGCCAGTCAGGGTCCCACCGGGTCGGCTCTGCGAGTCCCATCCTGGGCGAGGGACCGAGTGTCAGAGAGGCACCCCGTCTGCTTCCCAGGGGGTACCTGAGACTTCCTGAAAGCCCCTGTGGCTGTCAGCCTCCGTGTCCTCCATGCACTCATTGTGACGTTTGGCCGGGCCGTGTAGCTCTGCCCTTGTGTCTTCTTCCACAGCCCTGGCCTCCGAGGGCTCTGGTCCCACAGGAGCCACTCCTAGTCCGCAGCCATGAGCTTCCTGCTGGTGCACGCCCGGGACTTGTACGGGCGGGCCTGGCCTCGGCCCTGTTTGGCTGTGACCTTCCATAAACAGAGGATGGCCGGTGGCTGTCTTACAGGCACAGAGCACCAGGGATGACTTCCTTTTGTTTGCCAGAGTGTGGCAGTGGTTCTTTAAAGATCGGGGCCTGCACTCCTAAGCTCCCAGCGGTGCCTGTGGAGGCTGCTGCTGAGGGCTGCCTTGTAGGGATGGGGTGAGAGGGTCCCCGAAGAAATCAGGGGCTGAGGTCGTGAGGGGCTGGGCCTGGGGCAGGAGTGAATCCCCTCACTCCTCTGTCTCAGTGTCTGTTCTGGGCAGGATTGATGAGAGGGAGGAGGAGGAAGCCCGTCCAGTCCTGTACCTCCCTGCCGGGGTCCCTGCCCCCTGCCCTACTCAGAACCTCAGCATTTCAGCCTTTTTCCCTCAGCACCCATCCCCCTGTCGTGGACTCAGACGTCCTCTGAACCTCGAGGGTGCCCCTCCAAGCCACAGACGTTGGTGTTGCTTTGTTGGAGGAGCCGCCTTAAGCTGATAGTGGTTACCACTTACTGAGCACCTGCTGTATGCAGGAACACAGGTGGGGATGTTAAGCCCGGACAAGCACGTGCAGCAGACTGAGGTCCACCTGGCCCCCCGGGCTCTCCCTGTTCTCTAGCTGCTGCTGGAAGAATCCCTGCCAAACTCAGGCCCATTGGACAGTCTAGCTAGCCGGAGTGGCGGGGAGGCAGGGGCTACGAGGCTGCGCTCCTCTCATTTGAGGTCTTCTCCTCCGCCCCCGACGCAGGCTGGCTTGGCCCCTCTCCTGCATTGTCTCCTGCCTAATGACGGGCCTTTGCCCACCTCCCCTGCCCATTCCGTTCCCGTCTGGCCCATGCTAGATGCTGAGGCTGCCTCCGGGAGGATAAGCTGTTGCCCAGAGACTCTCTGGGAGAGGCCGGTACGCTGGGGCTCACCCCAGGGGCCTCTGGGCTTTGGAGAGGTCACCGCTGTCCTTTCTCTGGGGCCGGCAGCAGTGCTGAGCTGTATTGGTACTCCGTGGAGAGAGTGGTCCACATCCTTCCTCGACAGCCCATCTCCGGGCCTTGAGCACTGGAATGGTTCTGCAGTCCCTTCTCTGAGGAGGCTCAGGGCTGCGTAGACCCCAGGTAAACGTCTCCCTTGGGACGGTCAGGTGCCTCAGGTGGCCCTAGCTGCTGGCTGTGGGTCAGTGGGGAAGCGCGTGGAGCGTGGTGGGGGCCTTGGCTCCTCCCCTGCTCAGCGGAGCGGCGGTGATCACCGAGTGCCCGTGTCACTGCTGGTCAGGTGCTGTCGGTGCTTGGACCTAGGGGCTGATGGCCCGGGGAGGCCAGCCGGCGTGGTGCAGGGGGAGTTGGTTGTGGGTGATGCGGGCAAGTAACGGCGCATCTGGGAGGCTTGGGATGAGCATCACCGACAGGCTGCTGGGTGACGTGGATGCCACTCTCCCTCCCCTTCTGCCCGTGGCCAGAGGACAGAGCGAGACAGCCTGTGCTGCTTGGGGTAATCATGGTCTCAGCGCCTGATCAGGATGTGGTTATGATGAGGGGCTTCTTAGAGTCTATTTATTTTTTTTTTAAGATTTTATTATTTATTTGACAGAGATCACAAGTAGGCAGAGAGGCAGAGAGAGAGAGGGGGGGAAGCAGGCTCCCCGCTGAGCAGAGAGCCCGATGCGGGCCTCGATCCCAGGACCCTGAGATCATGACCTGAGCCGAGGGCAGAGGCTTAACCCACTGAGCCACCCAGGCGCCCCTGTCTATTGTTTTAATGGCAGATGACCAAGCTAAGATGCCTGAGAGGCTGGGTGGATGGGGGATGCTGGGTGCCCATCTCAGGGGTGAGTTCTCAGGGCTCAGCCGCTGTTCCTGAGTGGTGAGTGTGAGAGAGTGTGCATGTGAGAGACACACACAGGCAGAGAGACAGTGCAGCAGCATCGGGGCCCTGGGCCCTGGGCTCTGTAGCAGCTCCTTTCGTAGGGGTGAGGCTGCGGCACTGGGAGTCCTCTGCTGTATTCCAGTGACACGACAGAGAGGAGGGGCCCTGAGGCTCTGTTCCCCGTTCTCCCTGCCGCAGTCCTCAGGGTGGACACCCAGGCTCTGGGCTGATGAGGTGCTCGGTGCGGGGATGTCCCAGTCCCAGCAGGGGTGAAGCTGGCTGCCAGCTCTGGGGCAGGGTGGGGGTGAACTGGGGCTGGGGCAGGGTCTGTGGGAACAGCAAGAATTAAGAAAGGATCTGAAGGGCAGGGTCAGTCAGGCATGGAGCATCCCAATTGGGGCGGGGCGGGGGGGTCGTCATTTCCAGATCTTTATTCGATGCTTAAAAGTCAGGCACTGGCAAGACCTCACTGGGAAGAGACCAGTTCTTTTCCTGTTGGGGCTTAGAGGCTCATAAAGCTGGGGACTGTCCCCAGAGGGCATGGAGGAAGTGGAGCCTTTGTCAGCAGCGGAGGACAGCCGGATGGCCCTGGCTGAGAGTGCCCACGACCACCGTCCCCAAAGACATTTCCTGCTGTCAGCTGAGGTTATAGAGGGAGCCCTGATGGGCCCTGACGGACCTGATGACCTTGGTTCTGTGTTCCTCTGTCTCTCTGGGCCTCAGTTTCTCCACCTGTAGAACAGAACTTTGCCATTTGAGGGATTGTTACGAGGTTTAAACAGAATATACAAAAGTGCTCTAGAGGTTGGGGCACGCTGTGGAATTACGAGTTCCACTTCTGCAGGGCGAGCCGCAGCCTTCTTATTTCTGAGGCTCCTAGAGTCTCGCCATCTCCACAGATGAGAAGACTGAGGTCAGGGCGCGGCTGTCCTCTCTGTGCCTTGTCTTGTGGGGCGGGACGCATCACCACCCAAGTGATAAAGCACGAAGAGAGGCCAGAATGTCCCTTCTCCTCCTGGTGGGCTGACGTGCATGGTGGAATTCCAATGACAGATCTGGCCTCCAGGGTGGGAAACTTCCTGGCCACAGGGCCTCTGTTCTCTGCAAGACGGAGCTGCGAGTGTCTTCAGATCCCGATCCCGGGTCTGGGTCAGACGGGGTGACAGCTTCTCCCCTCAGCCAATCCCCAATAAAATCAATAACACACGTCCCAGCTCTCCCGGCCGGGATCGCATTCATCTTTACATTTTCGCCACATCACTGGTTCTCGTGACAGCTCAAGATGTTTTCCTGCTTCTGAGTATCTCTTTTACGAAAAGACTTCTGAGCCCCACAGACGTGTTAACCAGCGGCCCCTCCGCGCCCCCGAGCCTTTCCATTCTCCCAGCTCAGCCTCTGCTTCTCCCACAAGTCTTTCCACATCATTCATTTTGACATTTAAAAGTTTCCAAGCTTGTTTTGAAATGCCACAAAACTGTCTTTGTTATTTGCGGGCTTTGGAATGCTGGGAATCCCAGGACACTGGGCAGGAGGGCCTGCCTGCCCCAGGCTGGGCAGGACGGGCGGCCGGGCAGGACCAGGGGGCCTGATGCCGCTGCGCAGAGGTGGGCTTCGCAGGCGGAGAGCAGCGCTGCTCCTGTCCCTCCCTCCTCAGGGCCATGGGCCTCAGATGCCTCCTGCTTCCCCGTCTTCTCTCATTCCCACGACGCCAGGCCCTAGTTTGGCTCTTCCTGAGGATCAAAGGGTCTCCCCAAGTATCCCGGGTGCTCAGGAAGAATGTTCTTAACTGATCCCATGGCAGGATTTCTTCACCTTCTGCTTGGTTCCTGCCGCTCACATGTCCTCCAGCGTTCAGGAGGGAATGTCAGGGAAGGCAAACCTGCCCACGTTTGGGTGTCCAGCTGCGGAGGCGGTCTTCTTATGCCGGCCCAAGTGCGGGGCCCATTATTATGAGATTTAACGTCCAACTGGCTTTGGCCGAAGATGCCATTTTGCAAGCACAGGACGTGCTTCCCGCGATCTGCTAGTCTGGGCGGGGGCGGGGGTGCTGGGGGCATGGGTGCGGAGGGGGTGGGCAAGCCCGGGTGCAGTGGTGCGGGGGGGCGAGCCCGGGCTGGAGCTGGCTCTGCAGGCGACTGGAACGCCATGTCTGACTGCCAGCTCCCCTTCCTGGGCCCGTGCCTGCGCAGCACACAGCATTCCGCACTGCCCGCGCCTTTTGGAGTTTCCAGAACTGTGCAGGATTCCGCAGATGTGGCTGAGCCCCCAGTCTTAACGCGGAACCCACTTTCCAGTCCTGCTTTAGACGGCACCGAAACCAGTAAGACCCACTTCCAGCTTCCTTTTCTCCAGCTGTTCCCAGGCTGTGGGTTCTCAGACTCAAGCATTCCGCCCGAAGGCAGGTGTGGGTAACTGCGTTTTACTTTGCCTCCTGAACACACCTGCACTCACATTCACGATCACTCTTCCTAAGGCAAAGCACATTTTATGGGCAGAAAAGGGAACAAAATCAGAGTGAAAGACAGTGCTTACTAGGAAAAGACCAATCTCACATTACAGCTTCACTGTGTGCCAGCGAGAAAGTGGGGCAGTGGGTGTCGCTAGTTAGGGGACCAGCATTTTTGAATCCGAGCTCCTCACGCTTCTTCAAGAGCTGGCACGAATCTCTGGGGATCTTGCGAAAATGCAGATTCTCATTCATCAGGTGTGGGGCAGGGGTGTTGCTTCTGGGTGAATCCAGCCCCTAGTTCCACCTCTGTGTGGCCAGAGTGCACTTTGTACCACCCTGGAAACAGTCCTGTGGTTGATGCGTGCCAGTGAAATACACAATTAGGTAAAAGGGTTATTTTGCATCAGTTTTCCAACTAGATTCTCTGTTACTGTGTGGACGCAGCCAGGGCTGTCAGAGACCGATGCTGTCCTGCCAGGGGGCGAAGGCAACCAGGCCCCTTTGTAGCCCTGCCTGCTTATCAGACTAATGGCGACCGGACAGTTCCCTTCATCCCCCGCCACCATCCAGGCCCAGCACCCGCATGACCAAGAGAGCTCTCGGGTTTCAAGCCCAGCTGCCTGGACTTTGCTGATGCCAACAGCCATCTGCCCCAAACTCCCACCTTCCCCTGCTGCCTCCTACCACCCTTCCACCTCCGAAGCCAAAATGAAAGCCCAAAAGATGTGTGCCGGGAATTGAATGTGGTGGGCCTGGTCCACCGTGGATGTGGCATACTCAGGAGAGGAAGTCATGATCAGGTGGAAATTGTGATCCTGCTGGTGTTGTATGCAAGTGCGATGGTGTTGGACGCATCTTGGGGTGCAGGTGTAGCCATGCACATGTGTGGGGTTGGGCTGACGGGTGAAGAAGAAGAGGGGTGGTGTGGCTGGGCTTGGGACCCCGACACATCACTGTGAGGCCCACAATGGGACATGCATTTGACTTCCTCACCCTGCACAGGCATACCTGAAATCAGGGTTTACATAACAACACGCAGTCTTACTGCAAGTGACACCCTTAAATTAAAAAAAAAAAAAAATTCTAAAATGCTGTTTCTGATCCACTAAATTGATTTCAGGGCCCACTCTTGAGTCATGACCCAGATTTTGGCAAATACTCAAGTACCTTGTGAGCCTTTTCTAAAATGGAGAATAATCTAAAATTTTTCAATCTATTGTGGAGTGCAGAGGTCTTCTTTGACGCGAGAAGATGTTTAAAAAATAATGCACTTGAAATTGTGGGATCTTAGCGAAGGGCATCTGTTCGTTTGGTGAACTTGGAACATCCCAAACTGAAGAACGAACGAACTAGCATATTTACAAACACTTAAGTCTTTGGATGGAAGAATTCAGGACAAATAAATAAAAAAAAAAGTATTATTGGCAGGTGAGGGCCAAGTAGATACAAATAACAAATGTTTTTGAAATTAAAATTTATAGTAATAGGATAATATGATTGATTTATAAGGAAGTTGTGAATACATAAGTAATAGAAATGATGATAATGTCAAGATTTACCAAGTCATTATATGCCGGCTTTATTCAGCATTTTAATTCATAAGATGATTCGTCAGAACTTGGTCGTTTAGGAACTTCCCTTTATTCTCCAAACCAGAATGTGTCTCTGGGGAGATGAGGTGTATTGCTCTGGGTTGGTGATCTTGTTTCTTAGAGCTGGGAAGAAGTCTTTTTGTTGTTGTTGTGTTTTTTTTTTTTTTTTTAAGATTGTATTTATTTATTTGACAGACAGAGATCACAAGCAGGCAGAGAGGCAGGCAGAGAGAGAGAGGAGGAAGCAGGCTCCCTGCTGAGCAGAGATCCTGACATGGGGCTCAATCCCAAGACTCTGGGATCATGACCTGAGCCAAAGGCAGAGGCTTTAACCCACTGAGCCACCCAGGCAGCCCTTTGTTTTTTGTTTTTTTTTTTTTTTTAAGATTTATTTATTTAAGAGAGAGAGAGGGAGAGAGAGAGAGAGAGGGCAAGCAGGGGGAAGGGGGAGGGGGAGAGGGAGAGGGAGAGGGAACCTCAAGCAGACTCCCTGCTGAGTCTAGAGCCAGACTCGGGGCTCGATCTCATGACTCTGAGATCATGATCTGCGCTGACACCAAGAATTGGATGCTCAACTGACTGAGTCATGCAGCACCCCTGGAAGCAGTTTTAGGATGGTCTTGTCCAGGGCTTTTAAAGTTTTCAACAGGGGCAACAGACTGTCGGGGAGCACGGGGAAGGTGCGGTGGGCAGCAGAAAGGGGCTGGTGCTCCAAGCCGCTCTGCCTTGGGATCCAAGAAGGCTGCCCCAGCTCGGACAGAGGCCGACTTTGATCCAGTCGGATCCAGTTACAGATTCTGGGGAGGGGACTCATATTAGCTCACTGTGTGCGGCCCACTGTCGTCTGGGTCTGGGGTCATGAAGTATAAACACGGTGTTCGGGCCTCAACTCCACGGGCATGGTGGAGAGTTTGGGGGAGTCGTGGCCTGCGCAGATACCTCAAAACTGACTGCGATACTGTGGAAGCCTTTGTTGAAATAAGATCTTGTCTGAGAGCCACACACGTAGGATGGATAAAGACAGAGTTGTTCTGGCAGCGAGTACGGGGACCAAAGTCCTACCAAACTGGCACCCCCTCCCCTGGGGCCTGGAAGTGTAGTTTTGAAAACTATGGATCTATTTCTACCCCCTGTTTTTATAGAAAAATGAGGCTAAAAAATGGGGTCATCTCCTCTGAGGTGTCAAGGCTGGACACTCAGAGATGACGCTGCTGCAACCGAGTGTCATGGCTGGGACCGGCACCAGGGCCCTGGCTCCTTGTGGAATGTCCGCTCTCCTCCTCGCTCGTCTCCTCATTCCCAGTACCACGGACACACCACTGCTGGGGAAGCCTTTTGTTTCTTTTTAAATTCCTCTTTTTAGAAAGAAAACCACTTTTGTATTTCTAAGGTGAGTCAATTTTGACTTGCAGAGTTAAAAAGACAAAAGCAAAAACAAAACCCCTACACAGAGGGAAGGTACAGGGGACGCCAGAAGAAGACCCGTGTCCCCGGCCAGGAGGGTGGCTGGAGGGTGCTGGCAGGGCCTCCTCGCTGGACCGAGTCCTGCCCAGCACCCTTCAGTCCTCCTCCCTCCTTCAAACATAGGCAAGGGTTTGGTGGCCCAGACAGACGGGTTCTGGTCACCGACCTTGTGTCAGGTTGACAATGTGCTGTGGCGCCTCCCACAGGATGGTGACTTTCGCCCTCGTGCCTCCCAGAGATGCCTCATGTGTGGGCAAACAGGCCCGATGGAGCAGCTTGCAGGAACGGGCTCAACTTGATGGCCCGTTTCCATGAGGGTCATCGCACGTACACTCGGGGAGATTGCCTCCCTCCCGCCTGGCGGACCGCTCTGGGGAAGGGGGCTGGCAGGCTGCCGGCAGGTAGCAGGCAAAGCCCACGGCTCCTCCGTCCACCAGGTCAGCGCGGGCTGTCTGGAGGCTCTGCCCTGCGTCTGCACGCAGGGCCACTTGATGGCACTGTTAGAACTTCAGAACAGAGGCTGCCTCCCTTGAAACAGGCCCCCCCAACCCATTTTAATCCTCTCCAAACTGTCATTTCCACCCACCTCCTTGCAAACAGAGGCAGAATAAAATCATTTCCTAGCCTGTTCCTGCTGGCACGGCCCCCACGCCTTGCAGCCCGTTCCGGGCGGGGCGCGCAGAGTTAGTCCCCCTCTGCCCTCTCTCCCACCCTCGTGCTCCCCACCCTCCAGGCCACTTGCCGGATTTGTATCCCTCTCTGTGTCTCCGGGGCCTCTGGGGTTCCAGGCAACCTACCAGAGGAGAAAGGGCCATGACACGCTTCTAAGAACCTGGGGATCTAAAAGAGAAAGCAGAAGTGTGTGGAATCCTTCTGGCCACAGGAGTCGTTTTCTAGAAGCAAGAAGCAGTTAGCCGTGGGGCAGAGCAGAGGCTGCGTGGAGAGGGGTCACTGGGAGAAGGTGCTCCGGTGGAATGGGAGGAATGTGCAGACCGTGCAGGAAACGGGCTCTCTCGGGTGGAATCTTGGCATTAGGTTGCACGGATTAAAGGCTTTCTGTTCTTGGCTTCCCAGCTGCCACTGTGTCAAAATCCCCCTCGACCCACCGGGTCAAGGGTGGGTGGGGGCGTGGTCACTGGCGACCCTTGCCTTCATCCCTTGTTTTGGCCTCTGGTTCCCCGTTCTTGTGGCCACTTCCTCTTTCTCAGAGACGTGAGGCAGGGGGACCACCAGCTAGAGAAGACGGGGAAAACGCCACTGCCCCACCTTAGCCCCCCGGACCTCAGGTCCGTCCAGCATAGAGCCACCCGTCGCCGCCGCAGCCTGCCTTCCCCGGGCTCCCTTCCCCGAGAGGAGGGAGAAAAATGCCTTTGCTTGGGAGGAATTAGCTGTAAGGAAAGCATTTTCCTCGAACAGTTACCGGGAAATACTGTCTTGACTGATACTCTCGGACATGGGGATGTGGGCTGCCCTCCCGGCAGAGTTATCTGAAGGCTTGTTCAACCATGTCAGTGCTGATGGATGGTCCCCAAGCTCAGAGTGGCCCACACAGCACCGGCCGCTGAGGCCTCTGGGTTTCCCCTCGGGGGGTGCCGGGTATGCTCCCCACATCCCGCCTGCCAGCCAACGCGACTTTGAGCGGGGACCCAAGCCCGCTCACCCACCCAGCGGCAGGTGGGGGGTCATTCTCTGCTGACTCAGGCCCCGACTGGGGCAGGTGCATGCCTTTAGTCCCATGAGTAATACTGGCTCTTCACCTTCAAAGGGCCTTCCCAGGATTAACCAATTAGTCACCCCCAGGAAAGCTACAAAGCAGGCTATTATCATCTTCATTAAGCCCGTGGTGGGGGAGGGAGGTGAGTGGAGTCCCCACCCCAGGCCGATGAGAGTCTGGGTCTGGGCGCAGGTGAGCTGTCGCTTGGGATGGCCCGGGGTGCCGGAGGGTGTGTGGTGAGGATGAACCAAGGACATTCTAAAGGGGAGGCTGGCGCTTCTCAGTGGGCAGAAGTCGGGGAAGGCCGGGAGGCCCCAGAGCAGGGGAAGGGAAGGATTGGAGGCTGGGGCCCGAGCAAGGGTGTCTTGCTGAACCGAAGGTGAGTCGGTGCAAAGACAGGCTGACGCGAGCCTGTGCATAGAGGGCTCCACTGTAGTCCTGAACTTCCAGAAACCGGGGCTGGTTCTGCCCCTTTGAGCCATCCAGATACTTGTGAAATGAGTCTCGGACCACTTTCCTTTTCGTATCTACGTGAGGCTTGTGAATGACTGAAAATGATCGCGCGCACGTGTTGCTGAAGCACCTGGCAGACCAGAAGTGTGATGTGGGGTGTTCGTCTGGGTCCCTCCTGGCCGTGGGTTTGTCCCCTTTCAGACGCACAAGGCAGGCTAGAGCGTCTCAGGAGGTAGGGCTGTGTCCGGGTGACGGAGTGAGAACCGAAGCACCTTCTGGAAGCCAGACAGCAGAGCAATCCTTTCAGTCAACCCTGTCTGCAGCTGCTTTTTATAAACTTGGCATAAATATGTGCTTGGGAATGCCAGGACAGTGTATCTGGAAAATATTTGCTACCCTTCGAAAACACACACGCGCGCGCGCACACACACACACACACACACACACAGGCTTGGAAAGGGGGGAAAAAAAGAAGCACAACAGAAATTGCGCATAATATAGAACGGCTTCACTTGTGTTTTTTTTCCATTACTTCCTCAGTTCATTTTTCTGCTGCCAATTTTAGAAGGCCATAAGTCATAGTTGTTGTTAAACTTTGTCAGTTAAAATGTAACTCTAAGAACAAGTCATATGATATGTTGTAGCCAAATGGCCTTTTGGAGGGAAGTTGTGGAAGACACAGCTCCTGAGTGAGTCCTGCTGTCCCCCGGTCTCCTCTGCCGGGTGTTCGCTCTGTGCCCACCGGTGGTCCTGGCCCCCTCAGTCCCAGAGCTGTCATTAATGCCACAGCTCTAAAGGACCACCTCCCAGAAGAAAGGTGACGTGTTGAGTCCAGTTTCCAACATTTGCTTCGTGTGACCCAGGAGCAAAATGTGGTCTCATTAAGGGTGATTTGTTACAAACCCCCTACTCTGCTCTTCTAGAAACAATGGGATCCACTTTCTTATAAACCTTGACCCGGTGGAGTCAGAAATTAAGAGGCCGAAAAGGAGGAATTGGCTTTTGGAGGCTGGGAGCGCCCAACCTCCTCACACCCGCGCAGAGCAGCAGCAGACCCACGACTGGCAGGCAGCCCAGACCATGCCTCGGGGCTCTGGGGCCTCACGCTGGACTGGCGACCTTCTGAGGGCAGGGCCCTGGCTTTCCTCAGCCGTCCTGGTGTTGGAGGCAAGGCCAGGAGCACAGGCAGAGCTTACACATGCTTGTGCTTAAAACCAAGCTCAAAAGGGGCACCTGGGTGGCCCAGTGGGTTGGGCATCTGCCTTCGTCTCAGGTCATGATCCCAGGGTGTTGGGATTGAGTCCCATATTGGGCTCTCTGCTTGGCACGGGCCTGCTTCTCTGTGTGTGTGTGTGTGTGTGTGTGTGTGTGTCAAATAAATACAATCTTAAAAAACAACAACAACAACAACAACAATAACCGAGCTCAAAGACAAACACCAGCAGGGCTGTCTGCACAATCAGCCTGCAGCGGGGCAAGGTGGGGGGTGGGGAGGCTCTCGTCTTTCCAGTCCTGTCTTCTCCCTGTGCTGCTGTGCATTTTCCTTTCCTCAGTCTGACTGTCCACGGAAGGGGTCTCAGAGGAGAACGGGGCAAGTCGTGGTGGGTATTAGGGAGACTTTGTCAGTGGCCAGGCTCCTCAACTGGGAGGCAGGGTGTCCTCTTCGTGAGGCCATAGCAGAACCAGGACCGTTGTTCTGAGAAGTAGATCACCGCTTTCATCCACGAGCCCATCCGGGAAGTTATGGGATAGACTGACAGCTCTAATTCCAGACTCTGCCCCTGACTGCCACGTGTCTTTTGGGGACAAGCAGGGCCCTCGCAGTTGCTGAGTGCCCATCTGCTGCGTGGGGGGGACACGCTCCCCATACGTTCTGCGTGGTACCTCGTTGGGCCCGCAAAGGTCACTCCATTGCCTGGTGGCGAGGTCCTCCGGGCCTCGGTGCTGGCTGTTGGAGGGAGCTGGCGCCCGAGTCTCAGAATGAAACCCCGTAGCACCTCCGCTGGCCTGCTCCAGACTGCCCGCCTTTGTCTTTCTGGCTCTTCTTTCCTCCTGCAGGGTGGGAGGCTCTTGCTCATTTCTTCATTCCTTCATTCACCCGCCAAGTGCATACCACGGGGCTCCTGTGCTCAGGGCTGTGCGCGGCTGCCGCATCCGTCAGCGAGCAAGGAAAGTCCCTGTCTTCATGGTGTTTGCACCCTTGTCGGGGAGACAGGCCGATGGATGTGGGCCAGCTCCTCCCACAAAGAGCTTTGCGTAAGATGCTGACTACAGCAGCGGAGAGGAGGAACAGATTGCTAAGAGAGCACACGACAGGCAAGATCGCTTTGCTGCAGGAGCAGCCGAGGTGCCCTTGGATTTGCTGCTTAATCTCCTAGAGCCTCACCTGTGGAATGGGCAAACCGCCACGGGCTTCACGGGGCTGCTGTGGGAAGTGGGGAAACTGATGGACGTGGAAAAGCACTTTGACAAGTGCTGGCTGCTCCCAGAAGTCTCCTGGGTCCCTAGTCATCCGGCCCCCGCTCCCACGTTCTGCCCTCTCTTCTGGATAAGCCGATTTAATAGTCCAACCTTGGCTGGACAAACGGGAAAACCCATTCCAAAAACAACTGGCCTGAAAACTATTTTCTTCGGAGGGAGGTGGGGAATTGACGTGCATCCAGATCCTTCCGTGTGGGGTCCTTGCCGAATGCCGTGTCTTGCTGCGACCTGGAAAGAGCACATGGCGGGGGGGGGGGGACAAGTTCCAATCGCCCTGCCATGTGTGCTGCATACCGAGCACGGCTCTGCCCTCTGGCCACAGCTGCTCACATGCTCCGTCTGTGGAGACATATTTAAAAGACTCAGGAAATGAACTCACATTTTTCCCCTCCCCCTCCTTTTCCAGAACAGTGCGGCCTTCCTGGAAGAAAGCAAACAAAAACAAGTGTGACTGTTTAAAAAATTATTGGAAAACCCATTCTGAACACTCTGGCCTTGAGTGGCTCTCCTGGGCGGAGGAGTCACCTGCTGCTTCCCTCTCCCCTCACCGCTCCCCCCCATCTGTGGGGAGGGGGTGGGGCAGCCGTGTGGCCTTGAAGGAGGAGGGAGCTGACTCTCGAGGCAGCCCCATGACCAGGCCCCCTCGCACACCCGTGTGCACCTGACACGCACAGACACGGATGGCAGCCCACGTGTGTGCCCCTGAAATCAGAGAATTCTCTGCCTCCAGAGTGCAAGCCGGCTTCTGCCCTGAAATGTGGGGGACTAGTTTGGGTTTCTATGGGGGACTAGTTTGGGTTTCTAGGTGTTCTTGTTTGATTTGCGGCATCCTTGGTGCTGTTCTTAGTAACCCGGTCGGCTGAGGGTGAAGCCTTTTCACTGCAGCCATCTGGTCAGATGCTTTCCCTTTGATGAGGGAGGAACCTTCGCCATACTTCAGCTGGAACGCTGCCTCCCAATTAAGGTGACAGCAGATGCCCGGTCTTCGCAGGAGCAGGACGCTGGGCCAGGCTCGAGAGCGGGGCTGGGCCGGGAGGGAGCCGGTCTCGAGGCCGAGGCCCGATGGTGCCGGCGTGCAGGGGCGCGGCCGGGAGAGCCTCCGTCAGGTGCGGACCAGTGGGGCTGGCTCTGTGCTCAGGTTTTCCACTGTGGGGCGGTGACAGCGATGCATCACAGACACCCTCAGGAGACACTCCTCTGCTTTCATAACAATGAAGGATTTTTTTCCTCTGACTCATCTTCAGAAGATCCCCCCCCTTCTTCATTTGAAAATAAATATAATTAGTAACAGCAGACGTACTGTATATAGCCAGCCCTTCCTATCCGGGAGAGCTATAATTAAATGTACATGCTGCCTGTCGGTCGCTGTCGGCTAGAGGCCTCGCCACCCGCTCCGGGGACGCGGCGGCCCTTGGGTGGGTGCTGCGGAGAGAGAGGCCTGTAGGGGCTCTGCGCCCAGCGCCGGGGGTGGGGGTGGGCGTGGGGGGGGAGGTGGCGGGAAGGGGATGCACAAGGTGGGCTGAGTGGACGTTGTCCCCCTGGCACTGCCCCGGCCTGGGCTTGTCTCCGTTCTCCTCCTCAAGCTGCTTGGGGCAGCCGGGGGTAGGCCTGGTAGGTGCGGGGGCGGTGCGCACCCCCTTCTGCCCCCGCCCCGCAGAGCGGAGGGAGAGTTGCCAGGTATGGTTGTCATGGCAACGTGGTAGCCGCTGCAGGCTGATGCAGGCGAGGGGCACCTGAGCGCCTGCAGGTTAAGATCTGCTCTCTCCAGGCTAGAAGCCAAGACAGCGTCCTTTGTTCCCGGCTCCTGCTGGAGCTGCGGCCCCGCCCCCCGTGGCGGGAGCTCAGACAGGTTCTCCCCAGGTAACCCTCTGCTCTCCTTCCGGACAAAAGGGCAGCCTGGGCTTCTGGTGGCCACCGTCCAGGCCCACGGAGAGCTCATATTCTGAAATCGGTGGGTTGGGCAGGCCCAGGAATGCGTACACACACCTTGTGGGCATATTCTGGGCCCGTGGCAGGGCCAGTGAACTTGGTGAGACAGGCTTGGTGACACAGGGGAGGCTGCGCGCCTCCTGCCTCCTGTCCCTCGGGCGGGCAAGGCAGGGACCGGATGACTCGTTGGCCTGGATTGAACACAGCAGGCGTCATCCGAGCCACAGGCACCTTTACCCAAGTTGCTCAAAGTGTTTTCCAAGCAAACAGTTGTTTCATAACACCCGTGAGAAGTAGGTGGGGTGACAAAGCATTCTTTGTCCCTATCTTATGGATGGGGAAATTGAAAAGCTTGTCCATCTAGGTGGTGAGGCCAAGAAAGGAGGAAGGGAGCTCTCCCGCCCTGGGCTCTGGGGCGCAGAGGGCTGGGATCTCCGTCTGCCTCTCCAGACAGGACGTGCCCTGTCGTCAACTACTGGGGGGTCCTGGGCTGTGGGGGCAGGCCCATAGGAGAAAGAGGCCAGAGGTGGAGGCAGTTTGAGGCTTCTCCCTCGGCACCGAGGGGCCTCCAGGAACTCAGTGGCTGCCCTGTGGTCTGAGGTGTTGACATTGGCTGTCGGGGATCCGGAAGGTGTCCGTTGGCTGGAAGTCACTGCACCCTCAGAGGTGGTCAGCAGATCCCATTTGAGCATCCTGTGCTGGCTCAGGGATTATTGTTCCGGGCACCAGGGGTACAGTGGTGAGCGAGCACCCAGGGCGCCTGGTCTGTGGAGCTCGCAGGAGATAGATAATCAACACGGAATATTAAGGAGAAATCATTTTGGAGAGTGCCATGTGCCACGAGGAAAGTACAGATGGAATGTGCCAGAGACTGGCTGGAGGGGAGGCTGGGAAAAGGGGGCAACCTTACAGAGGAGGCAGGGAAGGCGTCTACAGGGGCTCAATCCCACAGGAGGAGGAGGAGCTGGCCCTGGACGATCATTTCAGAGGGAGGGGACAGCTGTGCAGTGAGTCCGAGAGGGCAATGAGGGTGGCTTGTCCCAAGGTTAAGGAGAAGGATGCAGCTCCTGGATGGTGGTCAGAGGGGGGACACAGTCTCTGGTCATGGGCCATGGGGCCAGCTGTGATTCTGGAGGCAAGGGCAGGTGGTGCGTGAGTCAGGACCTCTTGGAGAGGAAGCCTTCTTGTGAGGAACTTGATGTGGGGCGCAAAGGAGAGAGTAATGAAGGCTGACTTGGAGGTGTTTGCTTGGACTGGAGGACCAACCGCTGTAGATTAAGGCGGGAGACTGAGGAAGAGCGCATGGAGGGGAGACATGAAGAGGCTGGTCTTGGACGTGGGGAGTTTGAGATGCCTGCTTCCAGGTGGCTATACCTGCGGTGTGGGCGTCAGCATTCCTAAAGCTCTCCCTCTCGGACCTCGGAGAAGAAGGATGGTGGGTTCCATCGAAGGATGGTGGGCTCTGTCACAGTATGTCCTGAATTCACCTGTGCCTCCCCGTGCTCAAACCTAACCCTTGTCGAGGAGGATGAGACTCCTGCTCTCTGAGCTGGAACAGTCTCTGTCACGGTTGCTTTATGACATGGGGAGCAGACCAGCCAGGTGTATAGTTGTCCCCCTTATTCGTGGGGGATATGTTCCAAGAACTCCAGTGGGTGCCTGAAACCGCAGACAGTACCGACACCTATATACACGCCATCTTCCCCCATACATATGTACAGTACGGTTTAATTTATAAATTAGGCTCAGTAAGAGACGGACGACAATAACTGGTAATAAAATAGAGCAACTATAGCAATACACTGTGATTAAAGTTAAGTGAATGTGGTCTCTCTCTCTCGCAAGATACCTTATTGTGCTGTACTCACCCTTCTTGTGATGACACGAGATGATAAAATGCCTGCCTGGTGAGAGGAAGTGAGGGGGATGACGTAGGCATTGTGACCTGGCATTTGGCTACTCTTGACCCTCTGGATATACGTATCAGGGGGATTATCAGCTTCCCGACCGCGGCTGACTGCAGGTAACTGAAAAAGAGCAAAACCATCGATAAGGGGGACCTTCTGCCCATGAGGTGGAGAGGTGGGGAGCAGCCTTCAGCGGACCCGACTTGCTTGTCCCTTTCCATCCAGCTCCCGGCCTTCCACGGCCAAATCCTTGGTCATTTGCCTTTGGGCGCCATAATTAGGCTGATCTTACAAGCTATGGGTCTTGCCTGTCTTTTGGTTGGTCAAATGGAATGGTGGGAGTTAGCAGTTTCTTCTAAGAAGGGGCATTTGAAGAGGATGGGCCCATGTGGTCACTGACCAGGGAGGGGTCCCCTAAGCAGAAGGGCTAGGACTCTTTGTGGCCACTGACTTGGCATGTGGCTTTGAAGAATGTGTTAATGTGTACCCCACAGTATAAACTGAAAGCTACAGAAAGGATTGCATCAGAGAAGACAGCCCAAGCCCCCTGTTGGACACACCTACTCTGTTTCACTACAGAGTCGACTCAGAGCCATTAGTGCGATGGAAATTCTAATTCTGGGTCTCCAAGGAATTACTATTATTATTTTAATTAATTTTTTAAAAAGTAGGCTCCATGCCCAGTGTGGAGCCCAACACAGGGGCTTGAACTCCTGACCTGAGCTGAGACACGAATCCTATGCTTAACTCACTGGATCACCCACGCTCCCGTATTATTATTTTTTAAAGTAAGATCTATGCCCAACATGGGGCCTGAACTCACAACCCGAGAGCGAGAGTTGCACACCCCGCCATCTTGGATTTTACAAGGAAGTTTCAGGTATACTGAGAACATTGTCTGGTGAGGTTGTCTTTCCGTGTCCCAGAAACAGATTCAGGGATATCCGTTCTCATACCCCAAGAACTCCTTGGGTGAAGACCCAGAAGCTCGCTCATTTGGACCCACTTTCCAGGGGATGGAATCACTATCATTTGTGGGGGGCTTTCAAGCTCACCAGGTGCTTTCATGGCCCTTCGCTCATTCGATACTTTCCATGACTCAGAGCATTACTGGCAGTTTGTCAGCGCAGATGCAGCAACTAAGGTCAAGTCTTTTGTCCAAAGTCACACACAAAGGGAGATCTGAGAATTAGTCCCAGTCCCGCGGCCTCCCCCACTTTCCCAAGTCCTCGTTGTTGCACCTTTGGTGGCAGGGGGCCAGGGTGGTTCTGGGCACCTGGACTGACGTGACTGTGAGTTTGGTAAGCCCAAGCCAGGTGGTGCTTGGAATTCCCTGAGCTGGCTCTTAGGAACTCGTTCTGCTCACAGAGGGCTGTGTTGCAACCAGACCAATGGACGAGAAGGTTGGGACGGACAGCCATTACTTCACCAATGTGAGTCAAGGTCATTTGTCACCTCAGGAAGCACGCGGAGCTGCGACACTCCGCAGGGAGGTGTGCTGCTCCTGAGCCAAGCCCGCATGTGGCCTGGCACCTTTCCCATGGGGCAGGGAGAAGGGGAGCTTCTGGAAGTGAGGGTGTTCCAGAGCCCTAGGGAACTTGGTCATACTTGACTCAGCCCCTCTTCTGAGAAAGGAACCAAATACCAGGTGGGGGTTGCACCCGCGAGCTGGGGTAAGGATGTCAGGACACAGGAGCCATCAGCAGGAGCTGGCCGACTGCCATCCCTGGCTGAGGCCTTTTGGATACTGTGACAGGTGCGATTGGAAGGCCAGTAGCTCCTGACCCTCCTGTCACCTGAGGAAATCGCGCCACTGTGAGCTATCACATTGTCCTCTCAGACACCATCCCCCTTCCTAGTTTAGCAGGTGGTACTTTTTTTTTTTTTTTTTTAAATGAGGGAGTCTGGAACTTGTCCATTTACAGTGTCGTCTGTCAAAGTGCTGTGCCTCAGAGGAAGATGCTCGCAGGGGTGGGGACCAGGCCCGGGGCTTGCGGCCTGGACATTGCTGCCAGTGCTCTGGGCAATGCCCATGTTTGCGGAGCAAGGACGGTGCCTTGTCTTGCAGGGCCTTCCGTCGTATGTTGGCAACGTTGGCCTCCATCAAGGCTTCCTTTTGGGCTTCCTTTCTCAAGGCAGCAGCACCGGGTGTGCTTTGTAGTTCGTTACTCAGGCCTCATCTCAGGTGTCCCTCCCCGAGAGAGGCCGATCTTGATGTTCCCCTGGGCACTTCGCACGACCAGGAAAGACGTGTCTGGTTTCTCGCTTGCTTCTGCTGCCTGCCCCCCCCCGCCAAAGTGCAAGCTCCTTGAGGGATGGGACCATGCCTGGTTCTGCTCACTGTCACACCCTCAGCACGATGCACAAGATCTGTCCTTTGAAGGAGGGAAGGAAAGAAAGAAGGAAGGAGTGCAGCCAAGTCGTTGACGCAGAGGTGGGCACCCAGAGGGGCAGGTCCATCCGAGCAGATGCTTCCAGGCTCCATCGCCAGCACGGGGCACACTGGGCTGCTGGACCCCTGCGGGCTCCTTCTGGGTTGCGTGGTCATTATCTGATGGCTAGGTGGGTCGTGCAGATGAGTCAACAGCGGACCGGGAGGTCAGGCGAACTCCAGTCTCAGAAACTGCACGTGTCCAGAGGATGGAGGAGCCCAGGAATGTGTTTTTCGTTGATGTCAACCCTGCTGCAGTAGACCACACCTGCTTCTTGACCCAGGAACGTGGGAAAGAGAAAGCCATGGCTTGGTTTAGAGCTGGCAGCCGAGCTGGTAATAGTAGAAGAATGCCCTGCTTCTGATTCAGAGCGGGGAGGGGCTCTGGTGCCCTGCCACGGCCCCAGAAGCACAGGGTAAGTCCCTCCATGGCTCCCTGCCCTTCCCCGTCAACGTCTTGGCGAGTGGCTTGTTCCGACAAGTACCCGCTTTAGGGATGGAACAGCCTCTCTTTTGTCCAAAAACCTTCCTTTGAGTTAAAGCTGTACAAAGAACCTTTCGAAGAGGAAAGTGATCGGGTTGGGAAGAGGAGACAGTGTCAAATGTGGGCACTTGAGTCCTGAGCTCCTGTCCTGAGACTCTCTGTCCTTTGCTCCTCCTGTGCCCACAACACACCATGGTTTTTGGCTCCCAGCCTGGGGTGGCATCCGTGGCTTCTTCCTCCTTCTTAGGAGGCAGTCACATTCCCTGGAATCTTCTTTCTTTCCTCCCCTCCCCTCCCTTGCTCCCGGTTTCCTAAGAGGTCGTGGCAACGGAAGCAGCAGGCTTCTGGAGCCCAGAGTTGAACCCTTCCTGGAGACCGTGACTTCACCATGAAAACTTTTCAGGCACAGAAAGCAAGATTCCAGAGCAGCACAGTCTGGGGCAACAACGGCGTGACTTCCTGAAGGGCTAGGTTTAGCTCTGGGGCACTCTAGTGGGAGGGAGTTACCTGCTTCCCACCGTCCCCCACCCCGCAGTCTTCTCCCTTGCTCCAGTGCTGCTGCTGGGGAGGGGCTGCCTTGCTACACTCAGGGCTGAGCATTGGTATTACCTGGGCCATGTCATTCGTCCCTCACAGTGCCACTGTGCTGTTGGTGCTGTCATTACCTTATAATTTGCCCTGGAATGTGAGCCCGGGGCAGTGGCCCCGTCTGTATAGCACCTGTACCATACTATAAAGAGGGGGGCATTGGATGGATGGACCCAACACCCACTCACACACCCCATACCCTCTGTAGGAATCCTGTTCCAGCTCATGGTGGTTTAAGAGCCCGTGGCTGTGGGCTATCCACTTTGGATTCAACCTCCACACCAAAGCTTTTTTAAATCCCACTTGGTCAAATGAGCAGTTTTATTCATGCCTTGAATCTTTTAAAATAACAGCTATGTTTATTTCTTCTTGCCTCTTGTTCTTTCAAGCTCGAAATTCCTCAGCACATCAGAGTCTTCAGAATGCCCTCAAATTTCTGTCTCCGAAGGCGTTTTTACTTGGCTCCGCATGGTGAGGGACGCTTCTCCTTCCAGGAGGTTCAAGTTTGTTTTCGGCTCTTGAGTTTGGTGGCGTTTATGAGAACAGAAACCAAGACAGCGGCCTTTTTCTCAGATGAGCAGCACTTTATCTTACATTTTCATGGATTTCAATTATTCCAAGTAGGGATGGCCAAGGTCTATGTGATCTTTGATGCCCAGTGGTTTTATCTGCTGAAACCTGCTGTTTTTATGGCTTTGAAAAATCTCAGTGGAATTATTCAGCGTTGCCCAACCCAAGAGGACTGTTTGCCCCATGGCGGTTGGTGTACAATCAGTAATGCACGTACCATATGGGGAGAGATGACCATATGACACTCAGAAGGAGTTTGCCTTTTTTAAAAAAGATTTTATTAATTTATTTATTTATTGAGCGTGCAAAGGGGGTGGGGTGAGGCAGAGGTAGAGGGAGAGAGAGAGAGTCTCAGCAGACGCCCCGCTGGGCACAGAGCCTGAAGCTGGGTTCGATCTCATGGCCCCTGAGACCATGACCTGAGCTGAAACCAAGAGTCAGGGGCTCACCTGACTGAGCCACCCAGGTGTCCCTAGTTTGTCTTTCTAAAGATTCTCTTCTCTGGTCATTTAAAAAATATCACCTAATTACCTAGATAACCATTTTTCATAATAGAGAACAAAACCTAGTCTCGACTTCTTGCTCCGCTTTGTCCCAACTTACAGCATTGCTTTGGCCTGCACCCACCTGTGTCTTGGTCGCCCCAGGACTGAGAATGAGCCGCCTGTCCTCTGCATGGCCAGCCCGTTCACAGGCATCCTGGTCACCCCACGCCTTAGGGGCACCCTCTCCACCCCCTGCCCTACCCCCCCGCCATGGCACTCTCACATCCCGAGGAAATGTCCGTGTGACCCCGCGGGAGCCTCACTCTTCCTTCTCTGCACAGTTAACTGTGCTACCCCGGGACTCGTCCACACTCCCTCACCTGTCTCTCCTCCCCAGCGCCACTGACAACATTCCTGCTCAGGTTGTATCTGACCGGCTTCGCCCTTGACACTCGTTTCTACACTCGCATTTCCAGGTGCATGATGGAAGCCTCCGCAGCACTGTCCCGCAGACACTTCAGATTGGAGAGGGTAGGAATGATCTCACCATCTTCCTCCGTTAAGTGCACTCATCTTCCAGGATTTCCCATGTCAGATGGGGGCGCTCCAGTCTGTCCAGAGGCCTGCGACAGGCAACCTGACCTCATCTGGGACTCTGGCTCACCTGTGGCTTCTGTGGCCATTGGGTTGAGCTCAGCACCCCAGTCTGGGCCCACATCTCTCCGGTCTGGACGATGCAATGGCTGATACATTAGTCTCCTTACTCGCATCTCTTCTCCCTTGAAACTGTCCCGATCAGTGAGAGGGGGGGATCCAACAGTTCACCCCTCTGTAGAAATGCCTCCGTGGCTCCGGATTCATTGGGAGTCCCACCCGACCTTCTAGCAGGGCATGCGACCCCATCGACTGGGCCCCATGTCTTGCCACTCTGGGATCTAGAAGGACTGAGCAGCTTCTATCCCTGGCATTGGCATCCTGGTCGCGCGTGCTGCCTTGATAGGTATGGGTCCCTTTGCCAGGGACCCCTCCTGACTTCTCATCTGCCTGACAAACTCCTTCATCCTGCAGAACCCTCACCCAGTGTCACCACAGCTTCCTCCCATGACAGATTCTTCCACAAGGCAGACTCAGCGGCTTGCAGACCTCGCTTGTTTTCCCCATTCCTCTGTGGTCGTGACTGTTTTTCTGTGGCTCTCCTCTTCTTCAGGCAGGAACTGCCTCTGTATGGCCCACTTCCCAGCACAGTGTACAGCATGAAGTAGACTCTCAATAAACGTGCTGAGAGCTGAGACCGCAGATACTCTAGGCAAATACCAAGAAGCCAGAGTCCTTGTGGTCCTGAGGCCTCATCGCAGCTAATGATGGCCGAAGAGAAAAATCCGGCAGGGACCCAAGGGATGTCCAGAGTTCTTCTCCCCTTTGCGGGGGCGGCTGACTGCTCTCACATTTCCTTTTTTGGGCAGAAGAGCTGAGCTCGATTTGGCTCTGCCATTTACTGACCCTGAACCTCCTGGAGCGTCAGTTTGCCGAGGGAAGTGAGGATCCGATAGGTTGACGCGGCTGGGAGCGAGAAGCGAACGGAGGGGTCTCTGGGGTTCTCTTCATGCCTGTCAGCACCTGTCCTCTCTCTGGGCAACGCTTGCAAGTGTGCCATGGGCCCCGCATACCCACAGAGCTGCCGAGACAGGCGCTCGGGCCGTCCCGGAGTCAGGGATGCGTTTGTGTGCGGTGGGTGAGGCCCCTCCGACAGCTAGATGTGAAACTCTCGGTGCCATTATTATCATCAAAAGTGCCTAATGACCACACATACTAATGCAAACATAATATTCCTCGTTTTTTGGTTGCACTGTGGCTCAGTGAGATTTTTGTAGACTGGCCGTGGTGTGCCGAAAGACCTTTCTTTTTTATGCAGTCTTCTGGGTAGCCCAGGGAAACAGGGGCACTAGAATAAAGGTGAGATGCAGGTTGGGAACGGCCCCAGGTGCACCTCACCACCCGCCTCACCTGGGTAAACACACATTTGCATATCAATGTATGGATTACAGACTTCCTTTTCTCAGGCCTAGGAGGTGCCCAGTTACACACGCAGGGGGACCCTCCGCCAGCCCAGCGAGCTCTCAAATCCTCTGCAACGTGAGAACCCGGACCTCAGGGTCCTCAGAGCCCCAGGGGCCAGCCCGGCCTAGGGATTCCTATCTGCTTTCCCTTAAAGGAGGGGATTCAGCTTTGTAACTCACCCCGCCTTCACATGCGGCCCAGCCTCCGGTCTGGGAGGCTCTGGCTTCTGCAGGAGCCGGCCAGATTCTGCAATTACCTCTGAAGCCAGTCGTTACAAAAAGCCTGGTACTCAGAGGGGAAGAAAGGCAGCTTTCATAATCACTGATGAGCTCACCAGGTACGGATGGAACTTTTCAAACGGGCCAAATTAAATAGCAGGCCTTAGGCTCGGGGCCTCGCGGTGTTGCTGTGAGGAGCAGGTGGGACGAGTATCGGATGTGTGAAGTGCAGGTGACAGGTAACCAGATCCCCACGGCGGAGTCATGCGTGTGATGCGCTGTGGGAAGCTGTGTTGGGGGGTGAGGGGGGCAAAGCCACGCCCCCTCACCTGTCCGCGGAGGGGCCAGCAGCTTAACCCCAGCCTGCTCCCACAGGACTGCCATTGGCCGCTTCGAGTCCATGAAAGTTGATATAAATCAGTGCAATTTCCGCCGCAGCAGTAATTAACCTGCAGGAACCCCGCCGGAGCAAGTAGTTTCAGGAGAAATGGCGCTGGAGATGCTGGAGGCAGATTAGCGTTTTCAGCTCTCACGGTGATTTGCATGCATTCAGTGTGTGCTCAGTTCCAGCTCCTGACCATGAAAAAAAATAACAAAACCTCATAAATTCAGTCACTACGCGGGAGAAATCTACTTTGTTTCGATGGAGGGCCCGGGATGCTGGTCTGCTTCGAGGGCGTGTAGGGAAGCCTGGCTCCCAGCTGGTGTCCTCAGTTTTCTGTCCCATCTGGGGAGACTGCTGGCCTCGTCAGCCTGTAGAACACTCCCCCCTCAAGGACCTATGGTTCCGTTCACTGTGATGAGTCAGAGGCCTGGCCGAGTTCTGGGGAAGCATCGAGTCCACGTGCACGCGTGGCAGCTGGCGGAGGACATGCGATCCTTCGTTCCAGGTGCTTGGGGAACAGGACTGGCTCCCCAGGGCCCTCTGCACATGGGCAACTGGCCCGGGATTGCAGGAGGCGGGATGGTTCTGGGGGGACTCTGTGGCCCGGTGAACTGAGTACTGTGAGAGCAGGCCTTCTGTTTTGATCATTTTGGTCTAGCATCTAGCACGTGGTGCTCAAGACCCAAGAACCGTTTGTGGGAGGCTACGATAGGAGGAAAGCCTTCTCTGGAATTCCTTCCTCGAAACAGAATCCTTGTGGCCTCACGTCAAGTCCTGTTCCCTGTAGCTCACTCGTATTTCCATCAAGCACTTGGACGTGTCTTTAATGAGTTCCAGGCGCAGAACAGGGCTGGCTCATCTCCCGTGGTGCTGTGGTCCCCTGCTGAGAGGTCTCTATTCCCACATGCCCCTCGAGCAACTGTGCCCTTCCCCTTCCCGGTGGGTATGCTTGGCAGCGGTCAGTGAGGCTCATCCCGAGGGGCTCAGAGACGCAGAAATCTAGACCCAACCGTGGTTTTCAGAATGCTGAGTTATCATTTCCTTTACCTGTACAAGCAGGCTGATGGGTGGTGGGTGGGGGTCCTCCTGGTAGGAGCGGGGTCAGCATGACTGGATCACAGTGCCCCAGAACACAGAGACAGATGCCAAGGATAACTGCTCTTATCTCACAGCCACCTTGAAGTTGTTTCATAGGAAATGAATATTAAAGTATTTAACTTTTATATTTAAGTGTGGAATGAAAAAGGGTGGCTTCCCTTTATAGGAATTTGAAGACTCAGAGGTCAGCTGGTGCTGTGGACGGCATGCAGGTTTGTGTCCCAGCCCCCCACCCCTCCAAATCCATATGTTAAAAATCTAATCCTTAATGAGATGGTGATAGAAGGTAGAGCTTCTGGGTGGTGAGGAGGTTAAGAGCCTAGAGCCCTCCTGAGTAACTTTAGTGCCCCTAGAGAGAAGACCCCACAGAGCTCCCTCACTCCTTCCACCATTCGAGGAGGACACAGTAAGAAGGCATCATCTGTGAACCAGGAAGCAGGGTCTCAGGCAGAATCTCTGCATGCCTGGACCTTGGGTTTTCCCAGCTTCCAGAGCTGTAAGCAATAAACGTTTGTTGTTAAGAAGCTTCCTAGTCTATGGTATTTTGTTACAACAGCCCAAATGGACTAAGCCACAGCCCTACCAAACTCATACAATAACTTTATTTCTAAGGGAATCGGATTACCGTGAAATCTCTCAGAGATCGCTAAGTGTGTGTGTGTGTGTGTGTGTGTGTGTGTGTGTGTGCATGTGTGTGTG